>NC_058130.1:440030636-440112345 GCF_016433145.1 Gracilinanus agilis | reverse complement strand
CTTCCTTCCTTCCTTCCTTCCTTCCTTCCTTCCTTCCTTCCTTCCTTCCTTCCTTCCTTCCTTCCTTCTTTCCTTCCTTCCACAAAGAGGCCTGCTAACAAGATTTTATCACATACTGGACATTTCTTTTTGCCTTTGATTCTTAGGATGTGTGTCCTTCAGTGGAATCTTTGAGTCAAAGGATCCCTAATTTTCAAAACTCTTATTCTTAAAAAAAAATGACTCCATGAACCATAACAACCTTCTCATTTTACAGCTGAGGAAACTGAGATTCAGAGAAGGGAGATGCATTCCCTATCCTTTCTTCTGTTTATTTCACTGTGACTTCTGGGACAACTTTGATCATTGTAAACTGGAGGGCTTTTTAGTTCTTTGTTTCCATTTACATTGTCACAGATTCTATGTATATTAACTTCTTGGTTTTACTTACTTCACTCTGACAGTTTATAAAAGTCTTTCCATGCTTTTCTGAATTTTTCACATATGTCATTTTTTAATATCTTACCTTCCATCTTGGAATCAATTCTGGGTATTGGTTCTAAGGCAGAAGAGTGGTAAGGACTAGGCAATGGGGGTTAAGTGACTTGCCCAGGGTACACAAGGAAGTGTCTGAAGATTAGATCTGAACCCAGGACCTCCTGCCTCTGTGCCTGACTCAATCCAATGAGTCACTCAGCTGCCTCCAACATATATCATTTTTAATGGTGTAGTGATATTCCATTGTAATTATTTACTATTTGCTTAGCCATTTCTGAACTGATAAGGATCTACTTTGTTGTCAGTTATTTATTAATACAAAAAGTGCTGCTATGAATGTTTTGGTATATTTAGGATTTTTCTGTCTGATTTGGTAGTGGTATAAATATACTTAACCTTACAGTAGGATCAAAAGGTGTGTGGATCAAAGAGTGTGGATGCTATAGTCACTTTTTGTTAGCATGATTCCAAATTGCTTTCCAGAATAGTTCACAACAATTCACAAAAATGTATTAGTGTGTCAGTATTTCTGCAGCTCATCCAGTTACTATTTTCATCTTTGCTAATTTGCTTGGTACAAGGTTTAGAGCTATTTTAAGTGCTGATTTAATTCAGTCACTTTTAAAAATCCATAATTTTTATTAGTATGCATACTCACATATGTAAATAGAAAACTTTCCCACTTTAATAATGTTTAAACTTATTGTGGTGACAATTCTCTTTGAATTAAGCTAAACTGGTCCTTGAATGACAGGCATTCCTCTTGCTCATAGCTTTTCCATTTTGATGTGAGGCCTAGCCCAAGTGTAGATTGGCCCAGCATTCTGGCATAGTCTTTGAAAAAACAGGATCATCTCCATGCCATAATAAGAAACCAGAGTAGGACTTTTGTGGTGGAATAGTATATTTAGCCTTGATTCGTTTAAAATAGTATTGAAAAATACATTAATTTAAAACTAAATGGATTTAACTAACAGATTATGAAGACTTGAAGTAGCCTGGTATTTTCCAAAGTAAAGAAAAGGGAACAGATAAGAAAAATGTTGATGTAGAAACAGCAAAATTTGACATCTGACTGCATATGTAATTCAGAGTCAAGAATTATTAAGTACCCATTATGTGAAAAGGCACTGTGCTAGATGCCAAGAATAAAGAAACACAGCACATAGCTCCTGACTACTCTTCTTATTTCTTAGGCCAATCCTGTCCAAAGAAACAAAAGAAACATTCCTTATTTTCTGTTGTATTGAAATTAAGCTTTCTGAGATTACAAAGGGTAAATTGGGAAATTCCTCTGAATCACCAATGCTTTGATTGTTGTATTTAATATTTTTTTTGGTTTTGATGAATTGTTTCAGTCCTGTTCAAGTTTTTATGACCCATTTGGAGTTTTCTTGGCAAAGATACTAGACTGGTTGGCCATTTCTTTCTCTATCTCATTTTAGGGATGAGGAAACTGAGGGAAACAAGGTTAAGTAACTTGCCCTGGGACATGGAGTCAGTAAGTGTCTTAGGCTGGAATTGAGATCAGGTCTTCCTGACTGCAAGCCTGGCACTTTATCCAGTGTACCACCTAACTCCCCCTAGCAGTCTGCTCAAAATAATTTCAAGCACCTGACCTTATAATTCCCCCAAATCATGGCAGAACTGGCTGATCTTGAATTATTAATCTCATACTTACACTCTGTCTTACACTGGGTGCTGTTCGAAGTAAGGGAGGCAGAAACAGTTCTTGCTTCCTAAGAATGTATAGGTATCCAAAAACCTAAGAGCACCTTGCTTTCTAGTACAACTCTGGATATGCATTGTGATCTTATTATCTGGACTACAGTTTTAATAATTTTCTTTTTTTCAGGGAGAAATTTATTTTATACATTTTCCAACCTGAAAATTCAATTAAAAATGTTTGAGGTGAAAACAAACATGAAACACTCACTTTAGATAAGAATAAAAATTCATTTGCCTGGTGAAAAGGTTTTAGCATGTGACAGCCCATGTAAATGACAGACTATATAGTGTATCTGATCTAATTAGTTCTCTTAACTCGCTAAATATTTTTTAGCTTTGAAATTTAAAATGCACCTTATTAAAAGATTAACATTAAATATCATCACAACCAAAATTATACTGTGAACAACCTGAAAGTGTTTTTGGTATATCTGCATGTCATTTGTTCAAAGGCCCCTGAGAGGGAAGTTTTTTTTTTGGAGGGGGAGAGAGAGAGAGAGAGAGAGAGAGAGAGAGAGAGAGAGAGAGAGAGGAGAGAGGAATTCTCTTTTTAATTTGTCAAGATGTCTGGCTGAGGGCTTGGACAAAACAAATAGGTTTTTTAATTGATAAAAGCTCAACTTCCCTGA
Organism: Gracilinanus agilis; assembly: GCF_016433145.1. Lineage (NCBI taxonomy): Eukaryota > Metazoa > Chordata > Mammalia > Didelphimorphia > Didelphidae > Gracilinanus > Gracilinanus agilis. Next base: position 440,109,511 of record NC_058130.1, on the reverse strand, counting down.
AGAGAGATTAAAAATGAGCTTGGACTTTTGTGGATTCTTGGTAAAGTGTGATCTAATGGAACTAATAGGAGAAAAGAAATTTAGCAAGTAGTTGGTGGAATTTTTGTTTCTCTCAAAGACCTTCATGGTCTCAAACTTCTCTTTTTCTACTGTCTCATTTTCAAGGAAGCATCATTGAAACCTAATTCCGATATTCTGACTAGAGAGTAAGAGTAAAGCCTGAGGTAGGAATTGATTGTGGTTGCATTTACTCAAGGGTGGGTATAAGTTGTAGTCCTACTAGATGAAATACCTCCAATATCAGCCATCATTACAAAAAAAAAAAAACCAACAACAACCAAAACAGATACCATATTTGTTGGTCTTAATTGTTTTATAGTATCTCATTGCTTTTTACATTTTTTTAAAAGTCTAGAACTGTCATTTCATTGGTACAAGGAACTTCCTAACATAGCCAATTAGCACCTTATATTAGAGAATTACTTGAAGCACTGAGGGTTAAGTGGCACAGCCATTGTGTGTCAGAAGGAGGACCTGAACTCTGTTCTTCTTGACAGAGAGAATAGTTCTCCACTTACTATGTCATTCCACCTCTCCTTCTATTACAGAAATGCACTACAGCTTATTTAACCATTACAATATTTTTAGACGTGGAATTTTTTCTTTCTTTGTTTCCTTCCTTCCTTCCTTCCTTCCTTTCCTCAATCAGATAATGAGAAAGCGTCAAATGACAACAAAAACAAGGTGAGGTCATTAATTTATTTTTTAATAATACAGCTTCTAAGATATTTGTATAGGATATGATGAAAACTCATGCTCACAATTATTATCCTAAGACAATTAAAAAATTTTGAACTCTTAAAAAAGTTGGTGAAAAGACTAGTGAACATATCATAGGATAGTGATTGGACCTCAAACCATGTCATATGAAGATCAGAAGGAGAAACTGTATTCTCAGTCTGGAGAAGAGAAGGTTTAGTGATGCCATAATTACTATCTTTAAGTGTTTGAAGTTCTGTTCCATAGAAGAGGAATTAGATTGGTTTGCTTCAAGAGTAGAAGTAAGACAGGGTAGAAATGATAAGAAAGCAGATTTCATCTTTATAGAAAGAAGAATTTCCATTATACACAGAGATGGATACACCGTGACACAATCGAATATAATAGACTTCCCTACTAGCAGCAATGCAATGATCCAGGACAATTCTGAGAGACTTATGAGAAAGAAAACTAACCACATCCAGAGAAAGTGTGGGAGTAGAAACACAGAAGAAAGACATTTCCTTGATCACATGATTTGATGGGGATATGATTGGGGATGTAGACACTAAACAATCATCCTAATGCAAATACTAATAATATGGAAAAAGGTCTTTATCAATGACACATGTAAAACCCAGTGGAATTGCTCATTGGCTATATGAGGTTGGTGGGAGGAGGGGAGGGAAAGAACATGATTCATGTAACCATGGGAAAAAAAAGAAAAGAATTTCCAAATAATTAGAGATTTTAATAAATGGAAAGGACTATCATATGAAGTAGTTAGATCCTCATCATTGAGGTTGTTCAAACAGAGGGAAGATAACCACTTTTGGGGGATACGGTAGATATTCGTGTTTTAGAGGTAGGCATTGGCTTATCACAGAATCTTAGAGGTGGTCAATCTAATAAAATAATACAGAATCTTTTAGAGACCATCTAGTCCAATTCATACTTGACCAGAAGCAGGGAACCACTGTTTCCTAAGACAGCTCATTCCACATTTTGGATAGTTCTAATTAGGAAGTTTTCCCTTGATTCAAGTTTAAATATACCCCTGCAACTTTGACCTTTGTACCTGGTTTGGCTCTCTTGGGTCATGTAGAACAAGTTTGACTTCTCTTTCATATCAAAGTCCTTGGAATACTTGAGAATAGTTCTCTCATTCCTCTCTAATATCTTATTTTTCAGACTAAAAATTTCCAGGGACTTAGATGACTTCAGAGATGCTTCAGTTCTAGAATTCTGAGATTCTGTAATTATTGTCAGCATCCTCTATCCACTAATGCTGAAAAGAAGAATATTATATTTTATAAATATTTTCAACAGAGGTTGAACCAAAAAAGAGCACCCTTCAGTTAAATAGAAAATTCAATTAATTAGAACACAGGATTCAGAGAAAATTCTAGACACATTTTCAATGGACATACTTCCATATAAGACAGTCCTTGAAGTCTATTAGATTACTTTCTGTTAGAGTCCACTGAACATCCTTGATTCTATTCAGTTAAATGGATTTGTGGCAGGATTTACACAATAATCTCTTGTTCTAGAGTTCCTTGTCAAAAATATTGATCTTTCTGTTGTGTCACTATAGAGCAAGTATGGGAAATATTTCTTGAAGTGTTGAGAATATTATATGAATATCTAGATTGGAAGAACAAGTATGAGATATAACATATAACAAGCAGACATATTTTTAGGCTCAATTTGTAATGTCTTTATTTAGGTTTTGTTTTTGCTAAATACCTTTCATAAATTTTTTAAATTTTTAAGTGATTTTAGATAATTCTTAACAAATCAAAATTTGAGAGGAAAAAGCAAAATCAGCTAGAAACAGACTACTTTAAAGACATTTCTTAACTCATGGCTGTATCTAGACTTCAAAACCATTAACCTTACTTAAAAACGGAAACTTTAAGAAAATCTCCATTAGGAAAAAGAACCTAACTGCACATTTAGCTCCTTAAATATTTAATATTATGTTAGAAGGTACACTTTTACTGGCATTTTCTAAGGACAGATTTCTTTGGCAATCAACTAAATAAACTCTGTTGGAGAACAGACCAATTGACTTGTACAAATGAATAAAATAGATAAAAACTGCTTTTTGTTGCTTATGTGGGAAAATATAAAGATCAGTTAAGTACCTTAGGTCTTGAACCTAGACTTACAGGTCTAGCAAAATTGCTAAGAGTAGTACTTAGGAGAATCTATTCTTTAGTCTTTTTAGCTGATACTGCTAAGTACAATATCATAGAAGTGCAAAGAGTTGAGGGGACCTTTACAGTTTATCTAGTAAAACTCTCTCATTCTATCAGTGAAGAAACCAATTCCAAATCATCTTAGGGAGCAAAGCTTGGATGAGCACCCAGATTTCCTAATACCCATGCCGGGACTCTATTATAGCGCATTTATTGGTCTCTGAGGTTTCTTCTTCTGTAGAGATGTTTCCTCAGGTCTTAGTTCTGCTAATTTACCTCCTTCATAGAAATGAAGGTAATGTTAACAAAAAAGCAGTATGAAACTTCTGCCTGAGATTAGTAAATTCTATTTCCAATTTCACTGTGATATACAGCTGGTGCATAATAAGAGCACCCACAAATTCAGCTCATTAATTAACTGTGGTTTGCCCATTTTAGTGGTTAGAATTACATTGAAGTTTTTCTACCAGGTAGGTATTTTGATTTGTTTCAATCTATCTTCAATCTATCATGGTACCAGAATATGAAGGAGCATCAGTTGCTTTGCTGTCCTTGGTTCAAGCTGATACTGCAGTGTATAAGGCGAACATATGATCCTATGGGGCCAGGTCTATTTCTGTCACTCAGAGCAGTCACACCACATGGACTTGGGTGTTAATGCAATCAATCATTGGTAATTGCCAGAGTATGTTTTGCCAGAGTGTTTTAGGATTCTTGCCAGGGCTTTGCAAGTCTCAGAGTGATCTCTTGAGAAATCTTTGGATACTTCAGACTGAAGCTTTGCTATGGTCTTGAACACAGAATGTCCACTGTGTATCCTCTAATTGATCTTTTCCTACTTTGCCTTCACAACACACTGACTAGCACAGACAGTAGGTTTGGGCTTGAGAGGACTGGTATTTTTTGTTGATGTTGTTGGTGTTGTTGTATTTTGGAGGCAGACATTTTTGAGATGCTGTTTCAAACTTATTTCACTTCAGCTTTCATACAGTATTTGCACATAGTACAGTTGGTACTTAATATTTATTAAATTGAGGTAAGAAATTTAGTTATTGGAGGTGATAGTAGGCCTTCAACTTCCAGTGTAAACACATGTGTACATACTTCATTTTATATAATAATTGGGTTTGATTGCCTTTGGTTGAAAACCTAAGACACCATGCTAGATGTTCTGGGGATTTCATAGGAGCATGAGAAGTGAGGAAGAACCAGTGTTATATTAGCAGTAGCAGGGAGGGAAATGGGAATATACAAGGTGTTCTGGGGAGATAAGTAGACCAATTTGACTATAGTGGAGAGTTTGTGTAATAAAATTATGAAAATTAAGTAGGTCCCGGAATATAAGGTGAAATAACTTGTAAAATAGAAAATGAAATTATATAAACTAACTTATGTTTTGAATGTATTAAGAAAGCTGAGTATTTTAAAGTAATCCCTACTTTAGATTATTTAAAATGAAGAAGCCATATGTAATTTAAATAATTACTCTCGTAATTTTGTAAGCTTGGATTTTTGCATATTGGCTGTGTTTTTCAATTGAGTCACACTTATGCTATAATTTCTATTTTTTATTACTTACCCAAGAAGACATCACCAGAGAAGCCAAGGGAAAAGCTAGAACATCCAGGAGGGGATAATGGATTATCAAAAGCTGCAAACAGGTTGAGAGAATATGAGCATGATGACAAGATTACTTCAGTTAGCAACAGAAAAATTATTAGTAATTTCAGAGAAAGTTTCAGCTTAATCATGTAGTGTAATTAATAGGTGGGTCAAGGGCCTTATGCTGGTAATAGGCTGGACAGGAAGAAAGGCTGGTTGCCAAGGATGGAATGAGCTGTACCCAGGCTGAGCCTGATACTTGTTATAAATGTATCAAGGATCCTACCCAGGTAACTGAGTGTCCAGAGAAAACCTCACTGCTTGACACCAGGCCCCTTTAAGCTAACAGGTTACCAGCCCCTTTCCTACTGAGGAAGCAGCTTCATATTGGTAAATCAAAGGTTGACAGGAAGTGGATGTTGAACTTCCTGCCCCTCAGCAATGGAGTTTGTTCCAGCTCAAACTGCTCAGAACCCTTCCTGTTGCCTGTTCTCCTTGGCCTTAGATGGTAGGCAAATAATCACAGAATTCTCTGGTTTAGGCTAAGGGGTTTATTGATAACAGAGTAATGGGAACAAGGCAGTGGAAAGAAGGTTAGGAAATACGGTGATCTAAGGAGAAAGATTAACTGGCTAAAGGTTGCTATGGATCCTATCTGGATGGTCTTCTGCTGACCCAGGGCAGGTATCCCTGGGTCAGAGTGTTGCAGTCTCTGGTTGATAAATAGAGTTGTTCTTGGACTAAATTTTGCCAGTGATGATAATAATATTATTGAGTTGCTCTAGAAGATAGGTCTTAAACCCTTCTCTATTCTAGGCCTAGCTTCCCATGTTCTCACTCCCCCCATCCAGGGCCCAAGGAGGGTTAAGGGGTAAGTGAATGGTTAGGGCAAAGTCAGGAAAAAATAGAATCCAGCCTTGGGTCTCCAGGGCTTTTTATACCCTTGGTCCCACTGGCAATTGATGTTTGCCCTATGGCTCATGCCACTGCCAACATTCCATCCAGGGCAACAGACAGGTTGCCCTGAGCCAACATGGCAATGTTAAAATCCTATATTACAGTAGGTAAAGGACACCAGATTGCAAGGGATTGAGAAAACTGGGAAGTATTTGAAATGGAGGCAAGGTGCACAGTCAGCTCTTTCTGGGAATTCAGTAGGGAAATAGAGAAGAAATAGAATAAGTGCTACAGAGTATGGAATAGTTAAAATTAAGGGTTTTTTTCTTGGTCTTTTTTTGGTTATTTTTTTAAAAAGCTGGGCTAAACCTGAGTATGTTTTGTAAACTGTAGGGAAGGAAAGATGAAAGATAAGGGGGAAGAAATGATTGAGGGGACAAGTTCCTAGAAAAGATGGGTGGAGATTGGATCAAGAATGTTAACAGAAGGGATTGACTTCTGCAAGGAGAAGAGGCTGGAACAAAGGAATAAAGAATGGGAGACAATGTTAGGAAGGATTGAGGTGTTAAGAAGAAGGTGACTATAAAAAGAAGTTTTAGTGAACTCTCAAGGAAGAGAAATTGTTAAGTGGTTCAAGGAGGCAGTCTGGAAATGAGAATGAGTTCTGCTCTTCCTCCTGGTATGCTGATTCGAAGGACTTGGAAAAAGGAACACCCAGGACTGGAGGGGATGACCAGGGATGTGGTGTAGGGGGAGACCTATATTTCAGTTTTGAGGAGAAAATGGGAAGAGTGTGGAGTAAAAAGATAAGGGGGAAATTTAAAAAATACAACAAGAATTTGAGGGTTCAATATAATGGGAAAGCAGAGGAGGCTATAGATTGTAGAAGGGTAGGGTTGATGGGGATAGATATAAGAATATGGGAAAAAGAAGAGAGGAAAGATTTTTGGATGTTAATGATGAATCATGGAGATTGGCAGAGAAGCATAAGAGATTATACCCACTGTAGCATGAAAAATATCCAGTTGTTAGAAATCCCTACCCTCTGACTTTCTTCTGTGGTTGAATGTAGAGTCAGTATAAACCTTCATTGTCTGCCTATAGACCCAGAAATATGAAGATCTAAGATACTAATAGAGAAGGAAGATTAAAGTGACAGGCCCCTGGGATCTGAGATGAAGTTACACTTTAGGCCCATATGGAATCTCAACCCAGATGGCAGAGGTGGAGGCATTACCTTGCATGTGGTATAGACACTCATCTTTGCATCAGAGTCTCAAGAGGAAAAAGGCCCCTATTGAGATGTTGGTGGTCTCTGACTTAGGATTTTTGATGACTTGCCATCTTTGCCACTTTTGAAAGAATATGAGGTGAAACCTTAAAGTCAGTTTTTAAAAAAATTCTTATTATTAGTGATTAAAGACTTTGTTTTTAATTTTGTTTTTTTCACATACTTTGAGTATGTAATTATTGGGGAATGGCATTTTTAGTACTTATACTACATATTGCTATCAATATTGCCTTTCACTATATTTCTATATACCTTCTCCTCATGGTGGTGGGAAGGTTGGGTGAGACCTAGGGTGTTAGAGGAGCAGAGATGAGCGAGGAAGGGTATAGCATGGAGCTGAGCAGTATCTCATGTTCTAGCCCTCCACTTTCATCCTCAAGAACTTTAACCCTTACCCTGTAGAACTGAGGATGAAGTTAAAGTCAAAGGGGAGCAGTTGTGTGGGAAAGGAAGGGAAGGACTTGAGGTTACTTATTAGCATTTAAATTTTTCATAGAACCTTTTTTTTTTTCAGAGTAAGTGGGATGTCAGGAAAACCAATCCAGTCTAAGTCCCTCATTTTATAGATGCAGAAATATGAGATCCAGAGAGGTTATGGTTTGTTCCAAGTAACTGGCTGAGTTGGATCTTCTAACAATTAGTCTAAAGTTTTTTTGTGGTAGGGGAGAAAATTGTAGTTGTGCTGTTTTATATGAATGATTTTTTGAAACTTTAGTGTCATTTCCTAAGGAACTCTCCCTCTATGTCAAAAGAACCTCCTTTTAATCCTTGAAGTACAATGTATTAAAACCAAATCAACAAATTATCCATTCCTGACAAACATACCTCATTCTATCTCCTCTGTTCTGAGAAATATGTTTCACCACCCATTCTCTGAAGTGACAATTTGTCACTTCATTGATCAGAATTTTAATGGCTTTAAATTATATTTTCCTGAATTATAATAATCACATACACAGTATTTCTGGTTCTTTATCTGTTGGTATGCCTTGCCAAGTGTATGTAAATTTTTCATATTTGTCATTTCTTATGATGTAATTATTTTTCATTACATTCACATATCACAACTTAGGGAACCAGTTTCTGCTTTGTGAATAATCAATGGGCACCTACTTTGTTTCTAGACCTTTTCTACCACAAAAAGTACTGCTAAAAATATTTTTGTCTAGAGGGAATCTTCTGTCTTTGACTTCTTTGGCTATATTTAATGGTATCACTGAATCAAAGAGTACAAATAATTCAGTGACTTTTCTGGAATGATTTAAATTATTTTCCAGAATGATCTATATTACAGTTCTCTCAACAGTATAGTGTACCCTTCCCTCTCTTCCTATAGCTAGCTCTTCTAACATTGACCTTTTTAAATCTTTTGTCATCTTTGCCAATACAACAAGTTTGAGATTAAACCTGTTTTTTCTAACATTTACATTTCCCTTATAATTAGTTCTAAGGCATTTTCTTTTTTCACTACCTTGACTCCTTAATCTGCAGGAGTTTTGATTAAACCTTCTAAACCTCAAGATAATCACTTAGCTTGTGGATAATACCTTCTCATAAGCACAAGTGTTCCTGTTAAATTTCTACCATAAGATCTGCATCATTTGAGATGAAATGTTTGCCAAACATTTATCAGGAGAAGGAAAAATGTTACTATTGAAGAGAATCATAGTAGTAGAAGGGGAAGGAAGGCGAAGAGTATTTGAAGTGAAGGCTTTTATATATGGTAAGCCTGCCAAGGTCAGTTATATGCCTTTTATTTTGATGTGAGGAGCTTTCACATAGCATCCTGTGGTGGATTTTCCCCTGTATCTGTCAAGAGTATAACTTTGTTCATTAATATGTCACTAAAATTTAAAGTGCTACCTTTCAGTTTCCAGGTAATTATTCCAGACAAGTTTAAGGTTGATTGTGAAATATGTTTCAGAGTAGAAATGTTTCCTTGAAATTCATTGACGTGAAATATTTGTTTGGCTTTTAACTACTGTGTTGGTTTGATAACTAGTTAATTTTTGCTACTAGTACTATTGTAATTTCAATGGAATCCAATGAAAGTGCTTCTTTATATATTTCCTTTGTGGGAATTTTATCCACCTCACAAGTCAGAATTTGTACTAACTATGTAATTTAGGTTATTCTATTATATTTAGAGAGGGAGGATTACCTTTTTCTGGGGCAGAGAAATGATTTTGCTTTTTATTTTCTCTTTGTTGTTTTGTGCTTTTTCTACCCCCTACCCTTCATTTCTATGGCTATGAATAATAGTGAACAGATATGGTATATTGAGCAAAGTTGTTTTTTTTCTTCTCTTTTCAACATCCTGCCCTGCTGAGCTATTCAGATATATTGCTCAGTCTACAATGTTAGTAAGGGTCACAGTGAGATGTGAGTAACTGTTGATTCTTTAGCTCTTATTTTTCCTTTTTCTTTACTTATAGATTTAAAAAATCATAATACGCTCTTTAGAAAATGCTACAATATGAACACAACAATGAAGATATCCTGAGAGTTTTGTTTTGTTTCTCTCAGATGACATGAGAAAAATTATATTGTACTAAAATACTTCTTTTCATTTCATCATTTGGTAATATGCAAAGATTAAGACAATTGCCCTTAAACATGAGATACTTAGGTCATGGAAATCACACTAAGAACCTGACTCAAACATATTCTTTTCCTTTGTGAATCAGATTTGCGGTCATTCAGATGAGCTTGAGTTTTATTTTTATTTTTGAATTTAATTTTTTATTTTTATTTAAGTATTTTCCCATGGTTATATGATTCATGTTCTCTCCCTCCCCTCTTCCTTCCCCACTCCTGGAGCTGACAAGCAATTCCACTAGGTTATACCTGTATAACCCAATACCTATTTCCATATTATTCATTTTTGTAATAATCTTTTAAAAACCAAACCCCCACATCCAATACCCATATAAACAAGTGAAAAATCAAATGTTTTCCTTCTGTTTCTACTCCCACAGTTCTTTTTCTTGATGTGGATGACATTCCTTCTCATAAGTTCCTCAGGATTGTTCTGGATCACTGCATTGCTATCAGTAACAAAGTTGATTACATATGATCATCCCACAACGTTTCAATTTGAGTTTTATTTTTAAAAGAAAGTATCATTGTAGAAAACTTTTCCTAAAAAAATAGAATGTAAATCAGAACATTGAAGGATCAAACATATCTATTATGTTAATGAAGTCTCAATTAGATTGCTGAAACCATATCTCTTTTTGGTTTCCTGTTGTGCTTCTGTAGAGAGGTCAGAGTGAGACATTACTGAGAGAAATAGGATGAAGATCAACAGTCTTACAGAATTTTTTAACTACCACAATAATGACTATTTTGCAAAGAATAGAAAAACTACTAAATGAGGTTAAAGCAGTTTCCTTACTACAGTGTCTCATAATTGCATTTCTTTTTGAGGTCATAGAGATATTGAGAGATTTATCTTAGCTAGGGGGCACAATAAGTCTTTTTTTTTTTTTTTTAAACCCTTACCTTCTGTCTTGGAGTCAATACTGTGTATTGGCTCCAGGGCAGAAGAGTGGTAAGGGTAGGCAATGGGGGTCAAATGACTTGCCCAGGGTCACACAGCTGGGAAGTGTCTGAGGCCAGATTTGAACCTAGGACCTCCCGTCTCTAAGCCTGGTTCTCAATCCACGGAGCTACCCAGCTGCCCCCAACAATAAGTCTTAAAAACTAAGATGGGTTTCTGATTGCATTATGTGATAGCTCAAATAGGAAATCCAGGGTAGACAGCAGAGGACAAGGTAGTCATAGAAGTTTAGGGAAGAGCTCAAAAGAAGACTTTTAAGAGTTTTAGCAGGTAGTAGAAGAGTTCTATGGAGAATTGAGGCTGAATCTGATCATGGGCTTCTGTATATCCTGATTATTACTGTATATCAACCTCTGAGAGAAGAGAGCTTCATAAGTGTTATTGGCTGAGAAACTTAGTAGAAAAGCCTGGCTGAAATTTTTTCAGAGAACTTCAACAAGCTTCATAGAGGGTACATTTTATATTAAATTCACATGGCTATTGGAGAATGTTTAGAGAATATTAGGAATAGCTGCAACTTTTCTTGGAGAAGAGTGACATTAATGGAAGATATTGGCAGCTCTAATGCTATGGTATATATACTTTACTTGCTTCTTTATATATGCCCTGGTCAGAGGTGTTCTTAACATCCTAATGTGTGGATGCCTTCATGCTCTCATTTGGCTGCAATATCTATACTTCCTATAAAGGTTCCCTCTTCCCACCGAGTGTGAATATATTTGTGGGAGAGTAAAGGCAAAGTTTATTGGAATGAGTAATTGCTTTATTTACATTGGCACTTAATTGAATGTCTTTGTTATGAGCTAAGTATGTCATCTTAGCCTATTTGTTATTCTCCTAATTTTGTCTGTAGATTCAAACTAGAAACAAGAAAAACACATTATTGGGAATTTGTAGATTTGTTTTGGACAGAATTCAGACCAATAAAATATCTTGAATCCAGGTTACTGATTGGGAGCCCAGGGTGAGGGGGGCACATGACCTTTGCTTGTTGATTAGGTATATGGAATGAAAGGAGATCCTTCCCTTTCTAATCTCTCATCCCTTTCTGATCTCTCCTATGTACTTTTTAACATTCTAACTTCTGTTCTACTTAGCTGTGTAAATATCTTATCCCTGTGCAAAACTGAGAGCTCTTGGTAGAAACTTTGTCAGTTTTGACCTTTTTATCCCTAAGTGCCTATTTCTTATACTTCAAATCTTCAATGGATCTATGATCTCTTTGATTTGGGAGTACTCTCTAACAATTCAGATCATAATGCAATGATCTTACTTTTTGTGGCTCCTTGTCTTCCTACAAATTCTTCAGAGAGAATCAATGCATTTCACTAGAGGAGTGACTTCCTCAGGTTTTCAAATATTTCACAGGTAGCAATGTAGAACTTGGGTTTGCTAATTGTTACCTCTCAGTCTATATAAATGTCCATCTTATCTTCTTTTCTCACCATATAGTCCCTGGAAGGCATTATGTAACAAATGCTTAATAAATGCTGCTTGATTGTTAATTGGTTGGACATCCCTCATGCCTCCTCCTTAATGAAAGTCTTACATGACATTGTGCTGAAGTCTTTTCACAGCTACAAAGGATCTCTGTATTGTACTTTGGGTGGCCACAGTTGTGATTCTTTAGAAATTGTAGTTTCTTGACTACTCTCAGCAATGCAATGATCTGGGACAATCCTGAAAAACTTATGATGTGGAATGTATCCACCTCTAGAGAAAGAACTTTTGGAGTCCTCTTTCACATCAGTGTATCTCTGGTTTTATTTTGGGATTTGGGGTTTGTGTGAGTGTGTTCTTACAACAATGACCAATATGGAAGTGTGTTTTGCAGAACAATAAAAAGAATGAAAAAAGGAAATTGTAGTTTCTATGATTCATAACCATTTAGAACCATTGGGAGATGACTGGTGCTAAAAAAGATGGTGGTAGAAATATTGACGTTAGAACAGTGAAAAATCCCTAATAGGGAAATAATTAAAAATATGAACAAGCAGTTTTAAAAGAAAGATGTTCAAGTTATCAATGAATGTCATATGAAAAAAACACTCTAAATCACTATTAACTAGAGAAATGCAAATTAATAGCTTGAACATCTCCCCCACAACCATAAATAGCTAGCTGGTAATGGCAACAGAGAAGGAAAATGACAGTTATTGAAAGAGCTATGGGAAAACAAAGTAATGCTTTGATGGAGCTGTGAATTATTCCAACCATCATGAAAAGCAAATGGAACTGTGTTCCTAAAGTCACTAAACTGTGCCTATTCTTTGACTTAGTAATGTCACTATTAAGTCTAAAAAGGTAAAATTAAGAAAGAAAGGATTTATAGGTATGAAAATATTTAGAGCAGTTATTTTAGTTATGGCAAAACCCCCTGAAAATTAAGGGGATATTTATCAATTGGGGAATGATTGAACAAGTTAAGCTATATGAATGTAATGAAATATTATGGTGCTATATAAAGGGAAGAAAGGGACAGTTTCAGAGGAGGCTGAGAAGACATATGAACTATTGCAGACTGAAATGAACAGAACTAAAAGATCAATTTTTTTACAGTAAAAACATCTTTAAAAGGATAACGAGCTTTTAGCAATCTAATTACCAACCGTGATCCTAGAGGATGAATGATGAAATATGTTCCCTTTTTCCTGACAAAGACTCAAGATGATGAAGAATGAGGCATACATCTTTAGATATGCCCATAGTGGGAACTGGATTTCCTTGTCCCTGCAAATTTTTACAGTTTCGATTTTCTTTTTTGTTTTTTCATTTTTTAGGGGAAGAGAAGGGAGAGTGAAAGGAAGCTTGAGGGTAATATTGTTAAGGAAGAAAGAAAAAGAAAGAAAATGTCAAAGTATTTTTCAAAATGCACAGTAGAGAAAAGAAGGAAAGCCAAAAGAAAATACAGATAAATAGGACAACTTTGAAAGTTTTGTGTTGAATTTATTATGTACTTTTTATTTTTAAAAGCCCTTACCTTCTGTCTTAGAATCAAAACTGTGTATTGGTTCTAAAGCAGAAGAGTGGTAAGGGCTAGGCAATGGGGGTTAAGTGACTTGTTCAGGGTCACATAGCTAGGAAGGATCTGAGACCAAATTTGAACCCAGGACTTCCCCATCGCTGGGCCGGGCTCTCAATCCACTGAACCAACCAGCTGCCTCCTATTATATACTTTAAAAGAAAACTGAAAATAATATATATTATAAGTTTTCATCCTCTTTTTCTGTTCTATTTTGCAAACAGAAATGTTCTCTGAGATCTTGAAAATCGATATCAAAATATATTTGAAAAGTTTCAGTTTCTGCATTTATTTCTTCTTTGTGCTTGCTCTGATGTAGTCTCTTTTCTGCTTTCTTAAGCAACACTTTCACTTGTTCATTTAACATAGTAGGACTGATATGTTAGAGACCAAATGTGATTTAGCTATATCTACTGATGGGAATATATAATTAAAGAAACACTGAAAAGTCTGTTCCATTTTCCATTTGTTTTCCTTCTAGATTTATCTATAAATGTTCTTGGGTTGATCAGGATTAGTTGGGTCTCACATCAAGTTTTTCATAGCCTCATTTTCCTCTTCATTTCTTTCTCTTCTTTTGTGTAGCAAAATTGCTCATGATCTTCCATCTTCTTTTTCCATAATATAATTTTTATTCTGAAGCAGTGTTGCTCAACTAAGCTAGATTATTCTGAAAGTATTTAAGGATAAAAATATAAAGAGGACCAAATCACCATTAATTAGAGAAATGCAAATTAAGATCTTGAGTACCTCCCCAACCCCCACAACCATGAAAGCTGGTAAAGAAAACAGAAAAGGAAAATGACAGCTAAAATTTCTGTATCATACATTTTCCTCATCAATGATACTAGAGCTTCCATGTCTGGATTCTTACATCATAGTCACCAATATTCTGCATGATGAGTTAGAAATGGCAGTAGAAGAAGAGTTGGACTAAACGGTGTAAATATACAGAGTTCTAACCTGGTGGATGCATTACTGTGAAGATACTGAAGAATAGAGTCCCAAAATATCTAAAGGTGAAGATTCCAAATCATTGGGCAAAAATGCCTACTTTATTACTGGGAAAAAATCAGTAACAATTGACCTATATGTTCACTTCTCCATTTCCAGAAAAACCTTTATAAGGATAGTCCATCTTCCTTCACAAGGAGTCAAGGACTTCTTTGATGAAAACTTGAGATCATTTGGTTTAATGAAGTTAACATTTGGACTATTCTTTAATGGACCACATCTTTAAAGTTAAAAAACTAAATGACCCTAGTGTACATATTGCTAAAGATAAAAAAGCAAAGGATAGTCTTAACCTTTGTGGGGTGTGTGTGTGTGTGTGTGTGTGTGTGTGTGTGTGTGTGTATGTGATAGACTACTTTGGCACTCTAGTAAAGCCTATACATCAATTATCATAAATATATTTTTAAAAAGGATTAAAAAGGTAAGCAAATATATGAGAATATGTTTATAAAAATATTTTTAAAAACAAGTTCATGGTCCCTATTTTAAGAATTTGTATTTTAGATGTTTTCCTTCGACAAGATGTCACCCATGCATATGTCAAATCATATGATGATTCTTAAAAGTTATAATAAAGTTAACTTTGTTTGGCTCTCTGATTATTAATATAAGTAAATGCATAAATCATGGAGAGGTATGCCTGCAAAGTCTTTCCTTTCATCATGAAGGAAGTCTATTATAAAGTCTATTCAAATAGAAAAGGGATTCTCTAGAGAGGATGAAGTCCTCTAGATGCTCCTGTTTGCAGAAGTTATGTTAATTTAATCAAGTCCCAGAACATCATGGAGCCTCCTAAATGGGACCCATAATTTCACAAGAAAATTTGGTAGAGAGGGCAGCTGGGTAGCTCAGTGGATTGAGAGCCAGGCCTAGAAACAGGAGGTTCTGGATTCAAATCTGACCTCCAACACTTCCCAGTTGTATGACGCTGGGCAAGTCACCTAAGCCCTATTGCCTGGCTCTTACCACTTTTCTGCCTTAGAACTAATACACAGTATTGATTCTAAGATGAAGGTAAGGGTTTAAAAAAAAAGAAAAAGAAAATTTGGTAGGAAATCCCAAATGAAATCAATAATGGAAAAATAGATATATTAAGAATGTATTTCTACCAGAATATCATATGCATGTGGGTAGACTAAAAAGCATATGGGCTCAGAAATTATTAGGAGATGAGTGAATTGGATTATATTTGGAAAATTGCTCCATTTCTCACAGGTGATAGAATCATAGACGTATAGCTCAAAGAAACCCTTTTTCCAGTAGTTAAGAGGTCATCGATATTCTTAAGGTGATGCTATGTGACTGTGAGTCATGGAATACCACTGTCTCTGTAGAGCTGACATGGCCAGTCATCCAAAGGGCAGAGAAAAGGGGTAAATAGTGGGCATCAATAGGATGCAGCATATTACCAAGGAAAGAAATTTGTAGGAGAGTTTGACATGAAGCATATTATCAGATAGATGGCTAGAAAGGAAAGAATCTGGTAATGCAGTAAGAGTAAGGAATAACAAATGGGTGGCCTTTAATCTTCTTTGGTATACATTCAGTGTCAAGAGGTCTAGATGAAGAATCCCTCCTTGTTCAGGATATTTGGTAATCCTCCTGTAGAAGACTGATGGGGAGATAGGAAGAAATGTTACCCAGAGTGAGAGAGCTTGAAAAGGCTGTTGTCTGCCCCTCTGCAAACAGGGCTCATATTGATGAGATATAGATCCTTTGAAATATTGAAGCACTGGTAAGATTAAGTAATAACAGAACTATCAATCAATTAATCAATCAGTGAGCCTTTGTTAAATATCTATCTGCCAAGCATTATATTAAATTCTGAGGATACAAAAAAGATACATTTTGCTTTAGTCCAGGCATTAGTTAATAATGGCCTGCAGTAGGATAAAAATTTCAGAGGAGAGAAAAAGGCATATTGGAGAGATGGTATGA
This sequence comes from Gracilinanus agilis, assembly GCF_016433145.1. Lineage (NCBI taxonomy): Eukaryota > Metazoa > Chordata > Mammalia > Didelphimorphia > Didelphidae > Gracilinanus > Gracilinanus agilis. The sequence goes on along the minus strand of NC_058130.1, from coordinate 440,093,222 downwards.
AGGTAAAATTGACAGGTATTGGCCACAGATTGGATGTGGGACTGAGAGAGAATGAGGAGAATAAGCCTAACATATTAATTGACATGTGATATTAACTAGATAACTAAATTAGGGCTTAATTAGAGCATCCCTAAATGTTCTATAATATTGATGGGGTGGGGTTGATGACAGAGTAGACTTACAAGGTCATTTCTTTGTTAGCTTTCTACTGCAGGGAAAAGAGATTAAAGAGCATTTGTCTAAAACTTTGCAAATTCAGAAGACACTTGTTCCATATTGAAGAATGTATGCGTGAGGAGCTAAAAGGAGAAATAGGAGTATACTTCAGTAGAAGGGAGAAAATGAGGATGATTTAGGCAGATTACTTGTCAAAGACTGGGAACAGGCAAAAGGAAGTAAAGTTGATTTTTCTTCTCTTCCTACTACAACTATAGCCAGAACAAAAGAGAATGTTTATTTGCCTCTTATAAATGTCAATAAAAAAGGACACAGGCAATATAGATTTAATGGTATAGAAACATGAATAGAAAAATTTCCAACCTTTTAGTCATTAAATTATGTGACATGAAATTGAAGCCTTAGGGTATGTGATTATGGTTCACTCACACAACAAACAATTTTAAAAAATAAAATTTTATTGATGTCTTTTGTTTTTTATATCACTTCAACTTTCTCTATCATTCATTCTACCCCTCCCAGAAAGAACTCTCATAATACATTTTTTTTAAAAGAGGAAGAGAAAAAGAAATTCAGCTCTGCCAAAGAATAGTGAGGGAATCTGGTTGAAGCTAGAGACAGCTTGGTATTTGAGTGGATAGAGTGCTAGACTCGGGGTCAGGCAGATCTAATTTCAAATGCTTTTCAGACACTTATTGGCTGGGTGACCTTGGGCAAGTCACGACCAGATTCAGTTTTCTTAGCTACAAAATGAGAATCACAATAATAGCACCTATTTCCTAGGGTTGTTGTGAAATAATATTTATAAAGCATTTTGCAAACTTTGAAATTGTTGTTCAGTTATTTTTTTCAGTCATGTATGACTCTTTGTGGCTCTAATTGTGGTTTTCTTGGCAAAGATACTGAAGTGGTTTGCCATTTCCTCCTTCTGCTCATTTTATAGATAAGGAACTGAGGCAAACAGCTTTAAGTGACTTGCCCGGGGGTCACACAGCTAGTAACTGTCTGAGAACAGATTTGAACTCAGTAAGATGAGTCTTCCTGACTCCTGGTCTGGCAATCTATCTACTGTACCACCTAGCTGTCCAAATCTGATAGTACTTTGCATCTATTCATGGAGATTTTTTTGTCTGATGTATTCCTTTTTTATATTAAAATAATATTCCATCATATTCATATTCCATACTTTGCTTAGCCATTTCTCAATCAATGAGCATCTATTTTATTTCTAGTTCTTTGCCATCACAAAAAATACTTCTCTCTATATATTTTGGTATATTTTGAATGTTTCTTTTAGTCAGGGATCTTGAGGGGACTTCCAAAGGGACATTTCAATCATTTTATATACATAATTCATACTGCTTTCCAGAATGGTCATACTATTTCATAGGCACCCCGATAATCTATTAATTTGTCTGACATTCTACAACCTCTCCAACATTGGTTATTTCCATCTTTTGTCATATTTGCCAATTTATTGGATGTGACATAAAATCAGAGTTATTTTGATTTACATTTTTCTTATTACTGATTTGGAACATTCTTTCATTTGGTTGTTAATAGTTTGCAATTTCTCAATTGAGAACTTTGACCATATCCTTTAGGTACTTATTTGTTGGGAAAATGACTCATTTAGAAATTATATTGATCTTTTGCTTTTATATCATCTACATTTCCCAATATATCTTTTCCTTCTATCCTTGTCCTAGAATTATTCTGTATAAAATAATAAAAAGGAGTGGGGAAAATCTGTTCAGCAAAACTAACCAATACATTTGCCAACTATGACAATGAACATCATACTCCACACACATGGTTCCCCACCACTGGAAAAAAAATGGTTTTGTTGTAGTGGTTTTCCCTTACATTGTTGCTATTATTGCAGCTATTTTTTTGGTTCTACTTTACCTCACTTTGTATCATTTATATGTTTTCCCATTATTCTCTGCATTCTTCATGCTTATCATTTTTGGTAGCTCAGTTATATTCCATTACATTAGTGTACAAAGTTTGTTTAGTCATTTTTCAATAAATGAATGTTCATTAAGTGCCTATTCTACATGATGTAGAATGCTAGGGGATGATCAGGATACAAACATAGGTAAATCTCGAACAAGTTACTGATGCTTAATACCTCCACACCAACACTGCCTACTTTCTCCTTAAGCAACCACAATTGGAATCTTCCCACCCCATACTCAGAAATATGATAGATTGGGCTAGAGGGCCACTAAGGTCCCTTCCAACTCTCAAATTCTGCCATTCTGTGATGTTTCAAAAAGCAAATCTTTGTATCTTGCCATCTTCTCTACTAGTTCTCCACTCTTCTCCTCTTGGTACAGAATATCCCTCAGCCAGACTTTTGGACACCTTGCCACCCTCCCTGGGAAAAGTGGTAAGCAATTACAGTTATTCAAGGGAGAGCTCATGGAGACCTGAACTAAGGTGGTGGGAGTAGTATTGGTAAGGAAGGGATGAATATGAAAACTATATATATATATATATATATATATGTGATAGAACTTCGTGGCTGATTCAGTATGTGGGAGATTACTAGCAAGGAATGGGGCAGGATTTGGGGGAATCAGGAGTTCAGTTTTTTAAAAATACATTTTAACTTGCATCCTTTGTTTTCACATTACTCATATTTCCTCAATCATCCCAATAATAGTGAATACAAAAAAGAAAAAAAAGTTTAGCATGACTAACCAATACATTTAAAAAGCGTGACAGTGTGTTCCTAACCACAATCCCCTACCTCTGCAAAGAAGTTTGTTTATATATGTGTGTGGTGAGGGGAAAGTATCTTCTCACAATTTACATACACTTATACACAAAAGATATATTCATATCTTTTGCTTAATCATAAGATTTCTCTTTGTATTCTCCCTTCCCTCTTCCAGAGAACCACAAAAATAATATTATTTTTTAAAAAAACTCTTACCTTGTAGTTTAGAATTGACACTAAGTATCAGTTCCAAGGCAGAAGGGCAGGAAGGGCTAGGCTATAAGGGTTAAGTGACTTGCCCAGGGTCACACAGGAAGTGTCTGAGGTAAAATTTGAACTCCAAAGCTCCCATCTCCAGGAGTGGCTATCGACTGAGGCACCCAGTTGCCCCCCAAATAATATTTCTTAAAGAAAAAAGAAAAATTAGCATAAGTGATTAATACATTAAAAACATGAAATTATATGCAATGTTCCATATCTGTGAATCTCCCACCTCTGTAAAGGAATTGAATTGGAGTATCTTCTTATACTTCTTTAGAGCTATGCTTATTCTTTGTAATTTTGCAGCATTCACTTTAACTTTTTGTGTGATCGTTCTTTCCATTTGCATTGTTGTAGTCATTGTATATATATACATATATATATATATATATCTCAATATATATATATATATATAGTTCTCTTGGCTTTGCTTATTTCACTTTGCATCAGTTCATATAGGTTGTTCCAAGCTTCTCTGTATTCACCATAGTCAACATTTCTTACAGTACAATAATATTCCATTTATTCACGTATCACAATTTATTCACCCATTCCCACTTGATGGGGATATACTTTGTTTCTAGTTCTTTGTTACTATTTATAAATGCTCATAATTCTTTTTTGGGAACAAAAAGTTTGGTTTTAAACATATTGGGCTGAAAATGCTGGTAGGATGTTCAGGTAGAAATATCAAGTAAATAAATGGAAATGCCTGCCTGGAGTTGAGAAAAGCTAACCATGCCAACCATAGATACGTGGTCAGGGCTGCAGATATATACATGGGAGACAGTTGCATAGAGGCTGAAATATTTGGAGTAGATGAGGTCAAAGGAAAAGTTAGAAAAACAAAAAAAGCTCCAGGACAAAACTTTGGTTGACACTTCTCCCAAGTATCACTCTAGTTAAATATTGTGGTACTTATTACCAGTAGGCTGGCTGACAGGTGATTAACATTTATATGCACTTATGTTATACCTGTTTATGTGTATATATATTTGTACACACACACACACACACACACACATATATATATATTTATATAATTTTTTTGGCCACAGTGACTCATGAAGGGCATTTCTTAAGTCACTGGAGGGGTTGTCATGAGCACCATTGGGAAAATATCTTGATAGATGAAATAAATCATTGATCTTTTGAAGTACTTGGGCATTTATTTCACATATATCTTATTCTTAAAAAAGTTATGAGAGATTGAAGCCTGGTTAGCTTTATAGAGTGTTGCTGGGCTGCCACCCTTCAGTCATTGTTCAGTGGTTGGCTCCTGAGGCATTATAGTGATATGGTCTAGTTACTCTAATAGTTGTTCATGACTCTGTGTGCCAACTTAGTCTTGAAATCAGTCCCTAGTATTTCATAGGAATTTTTCATTGGTCCCAGCCTCATGCTGGTCATTCTTAACAGCACCATTTTAATTCTATCATCTTAGCTACTTATGATCCTATTAAATACATCAGTGATTTTTTAGCTGCCTGGGCTGGCTGGCTGCCCACCTGCAAACCCCCCTCATAAATCTCAGCAAATTAAAAGAACATCTCCCCTTAGAAGTATCTCCAGGTATGTGTACATTTTCTTTGAGTTAATATGCTGCCCCCATCATGTGTTTTCTCCCACCCCGCTAGCCCCAAGTGAACTGTCTGAATTGCACGAAGAAAAAAAGATGATGTTCAACTAATGGCTTGAGAAGAGGAGGGAAAGAATTAGGGTCACTTGTGGCACATTCTATTTTGAGCCAAGCTGAGAGAGATTAATGCTGTCACCTGCTTGATTAGCACTGTCATTTTCTTGACGTTCATCTTTGAAGTGTATTAATTAGAAGAGAACAGTGTGCATTCCTGTTTGTCTTGTCTGTGTCTGCTTCTAACCTTGTAAAATCACTCAGTGGCAGTTTAGTTGTAGGGATGTTGCTGAAACAGGTTACAGTTAAGTCCTTGTATGTCAATTGTCTGCTTTTATCATGGGGGCTTTTAACCTAATGCTGAAGGTGCTTCAGCCAGAATCTCCAAGGTAACCAGTGTTGTGGGTTCCAAGTTCAAGTACATTTTAGCAAACAACTCTGAAGCTAAGCAGATGTGTACATGTATTTATTCAGATGGATGTCTCTAAATGACTTGCAAGGGCACTTGACCAACGTACATCAATGCACTATAAGCTGGTAATGTGTCCCCATAGGCAGAAATTCTCTTGTACTCTTAGTTTAGTATCATGTAGTTCAGAATATTGTTATAGTCAAATCCTGCCCTTCCAGAAAGATACAGAGGCATGTTGGCTTGTTTTACCTCACCTTGTTAAGCAGATTTATAAAAAAAAAAGCATTGGCAAGAGAAACAATAGTGTGACACATTTCTACAGGAGGGATGTTATGGATGGGAGGCACAATATCTTGAAAGGTAGGGAAGTAACTGGTTGGTTACAATGCATTAGGAATATTACTGCAAAGAGTTTTGTTCAGGGTGCATAAAGCAGGATGTCTTTCTGATAAAAGCTTGATATGTCAGTATTAGCCCATGGGGGTGAGGGATAGACCTGTTCCCCAACGAATTTTCTTTAACTCATAGAAAAATAGTTCCTTTGGCTATTCACTATTACTGGAGCAAAAAACAGTTATACTAGGATCAGGGAAAACTTGGTTGAAATATTTCCTTTTGTCAGGCATGGGCATTATTATTCTGGCTACTGAGAAGGCTGAGGATGGTGGATATTTTGAGTTGCAGTGGGCTAAACTGGTACTAACAGAGTGAGACCTTGAAAGTGAAGTGCCATCTAAGGATAGCTGAACTGGACCAATTTGGAAATAGAGTGGATCAAAGTTCCCATCCTGACCTGTACTGGGATTGGGTCTGTAAACAGCCCTGCATTTCTAGCCTCATTGAGATAAAGGGACCTGATCTTAAAAAAAAGAAAGGAAAAATAATATCCTCATTTGTCCTATTAGAATGAAATTACTTATATAATTTAGTATAGATATGAAGATGACTCAATGGAAAATGCTTAAACAATTCAACTATAATTCTTCACCTAACACATATTATGGTTCTCTTTTTTTATCCCTAGGTTCATAATGAATTGTGTTTATTGAGGTTCAGATCTGTGATCATCTACAGGAACTCTAAAATATGTTAGGGACAGGTGAGTCAATCTATCTGAAGTAGTAAGGCACTTTAAATGAGATATAGGAGGCAGTTCATGAACTATTACCACCACTACAACTTCAACCACTATTTCCCTTCAGAACCAATTTGAGTTAGCCCAAGAACTCTGGTAAAAGTAGTGCCCTCCAGATTATAGGCCCTGCTTCTAACTCAGGTCCCTTCTTACTTTCCCCTCCCCTTCATCCATCAGGGAAGCAATCCCTATTGAAAAAGGGCTAGCCATCATCACCAACTGTTACCTATGGGTAGTAAGCCAAGAGCAGAAAAGCATTCTCAGGAAAAGACAAGAGGAGCCCTCTGCCAGGTGGGACAGAACTACTATTCTATCATGCCAGGTCTCTTGTTTCCTGTGGTATGAGAAGAAATGCCATTCCCATATCAGTCTCTTGCCTTTAGGATAGGGAGAGAAAATGCTATTCCGTTGTTCCAGGTCTCTTGCCTGGCTTCCAGCCTCCTGTGTAAAGAGAGGAAACAGTACTCCATCATATACTAGTCACACTAGTCTCCTGCTTGGTCTCCTGTCTTCTGTGGGGAAAGGAGAAAATTAATTTCATCCAGACTTCTGTCTTTGGGGTAAGGGGAGAAAAATGTCATTCCATTATGCCAGCTCTCATCTCTGGACTCTTGCCTCCTGTGGAACGAAGAGATATCCCATTCCATTATGTACCAATCTCCTGCCTTTGGGGCAAGAGAAGATAATGCCATCCTGTTGAGTACCAGACTCTTTCCTCTGGGAAAGAAGAGAAAGGACATTTTATCAAGTCTCCACTCTGGTCTTCTCCCATGGAGAAGGGGAATAACACTATTCTTTTAGTTCATTGCACTTTTCCCCTGGGCTGAACTCTGAGGCTAAACTCCTTGGATTAATGAAAACTTAGCTAAATTCATTCCTCAATGATTAACAAACTCCCTTACTGGCCATATCCTTACTCTTCTGGTGATTCTGAACCTCTGGTTGTCTCTTCCTTGTCCTCTACTGTTCAGTCCCTTATTAAATTCCCCTTAATTCCCTCCAGTCCTCATATTCCACTCTAAGCTACCCAAAGCTTCTTCTTTCATATCTTGAAAGCCTGCTCTATAGGCAACAAACCTGATTTTATTTCAAATCTTTTCCTTTCCTACTCCTTTCATCTTTCTGTTCTTTATGAGACCTTGCTCCCTTTGGAGAAACAGTCTCTCTGGTCTCCCTTTCTAGTATTAGCTTTCTGTTTTGCATGATAAAACATATATAACCCAGACTGAATCACCTGCCAGCACTTGGAGGGGAAAGGAAAGGAGATAAGTTTGATCATATAAGTTAGGAAAACTTCAGTGGAAATTTGTTATATGTATTGGCAATAAATAAATAAATTAGATCTAGCATTTGCTTCTCTTTTGCTCAACTCTCCCTGACTCACTCATCATGGTGCAGGAGTTGGAATGCTTTTTGCTCCTCATTGCCATTTTTGGATTCTTCCTCTGCCATCACTAATCAGTAGTTTCTCTTACTTTGAGGTTGACTCAATCCGTATCTACCATCTGATCAAAATTCTGGTAAAAATCTGGTATCAAAATTCTGTTTATTGACTTTCAAGAACTTCTCTTTTTCTTTTCTCAATAAGTTCATTTGTTCACAATCTTTCTCTCTTCCACAACTCTTTCCCTGATGTTAGGGGACTGACTTCAGGATACATACTAATACTTCTTCAAACACCCTAAACTTACTCATTTCACATGAGCTATTTCTCTACCTCCATCATACACAAAGACTGAAAATGATATGAAAGATATAAGACAAAATGAAGTGGATGTGATAGGATTTAGATAAAATTTTTTAGGATGAGGGAAACTTTGGTATGTTTTGTAAGGGTTAAATTAGGAGTTTTGACAAAATAAGAGAACAGTTTTTAATAATTTAAGTTTTAATGAGAATATAATAGAGTTGTAAATTAATATGAGCCCCTTAAGCCAGAGAAAAGAAAACTTCTAGCAGCTTTTAACAATTAACAATTTAGTTTAATTAACATAGAGATAGTAAAAAATAGTAAAGGAGGGAAAATAAGAACGAGGTAGAGAAAGAAAATTTCCTAATGTCTATACTAGTTATCCTAGAACTACCTATAATTTCTACCTAAAACTGCCTATATCGACCTATAATTGCCTATAACTACTGCTAATAAGAACCACTCCACAAAGTTCCAACCCAATCCAGCCCAATTAAAACCAACCCAATCAGTGTTTAATCCAACTCCAATTAGGTTTGTCAACAAAGACCAGCCACATTCCAAAAAGTTCAAGAAAGAAAAAACCCTAACAGCCCAAACTCGAGCTCCAAACCCAAAAGGCAAAAAGCTCTCTAAAGGCTAAAGCCAAATAGCCCTCTCAGGAAGCTCAGGTCTGCCTTTGTATTCCAGCAACTAAACACCAACCACCAACCGAACTAATGCCCAGTAGTCGACTTCCCCACAACTGCCAGCCCTAGCTGTCAGCAACTGACAGCTTGACCAACTCACATTGGCACCTTTTAAAACCTTTTTTTATCTCACTTCCCATCTCTGTGGTTCCTCCTTCCTGTCTCCATGGTTTCTCCTTCCTGTCACTCTGGGCTGGTTAATCCCTACACATCTCCAGATCACCTGTTAAATTAAAAAAGGAATAAAGAATTCTATTTTATAGTTTGTAGATGGGAGTGGGACAAGTAGATAGAATTTGAAGATTAGAGAGAATTGGAGCAATTTGAGGGTAATCTGCTTGAGGAAATCAGATTGAAAACATATATATACATACATACACCCCCCTCTCCCTCCATATACCTATATATATGTCAGCCTTGGCTTGAAGAAAGATCACCATTTCATCAGACACTATTGTGAAGGAAGAGGTAATGCGAGATATTGCCAGAGGGATGTGAGATGAGGGAGCTCTCGAATAATAGCCTTAGTTTTTTTCCAGATAAAAGGAGGTACTTAGCTGACAAGTGTGGGGATCTTGAGGTGTCAAGAGAAGATTTGGATTAGTTGCTTTAGTGAGTGAGATAGGGAATCTATTAGGGATAAACAGAATTGACTTTATGTAACAGAGACCCAGCGGAGATCAGATTAGAAGAAATTTGTATTGGATGAAGTCAGCACTGTTTTATGATTTCTTCCAGTTCTGTTAAGTAGCATGATAAAGAAGAAAAGGAGATATTTGATGTCAATATTTTAGGGCTGAGATTTGGCTAAGCACAATACAGGCTAAAACCAGGTAAAAGAGGATTTGAGAGTAGAGAATAATGTTGAGTAAAAATGGTTCACCAAGGGATTAGATTGGAAAAGGAGGATAATGTATACGGAGCTGGGATGATGGCCTGGTAAAGAACTGAGGGTTGGCGAGGTTAGAGATATAGGTGGGAATGAAGAATAGGTTTGGAAAGATTAAAATGTGGGAAGAGATGGAACAACAAAAGATTATGACCAGACAGCAGAATTTTGGAGTGCTTGAAAAATGAAAATGAATGTTTGTGGGTAACGTGAAGATCAGAGGGATTGACTATGTCTGTGTATAACTGAAGAGGGGGCCCTTGCAGCCCCTGCAGCAACTTCTTGACTCTTCTACTCCAGAAGTAGTTCCTGAGTCCCCTCTTTACCTTTCTAGAACCTTAGCTGTAGGCCATGGTTTCTGTCTCTAGTAAACTGGAACTGGGGTAGTTCTTGTCCCCTCCTATTGAGAGCAATAAGTACACAAATGGTAGAGGTTTTTATTTTTGTCATATGTGGAAAGATGAGATCCTGGAATCTTAAGTTAGGGTTCTGAAACCATTTTCCTATTACAATATTATTACAGATGGCGGTTAGGTTCTTTAGTACTATAGTAAGTACTAGCACCAAGTAATATCACCCTTAAGGTACATTATATGTTAATGTTATACATTATATATTACGCTTAAATGGGCTTTTGTTGGAGTATCCTGGAAACATTTCTTCTGTGTACAGCATTTTTTTCCCATGAGAAAATGCATTCTAAGTTGTAAATAAATGACTTCCAAATGAATTTTTGGAATACAGCCCATTCACATGTTGCAGACTGCTCTGACGTAGTGGGCTAGTTTATAAAGGTAAATATAACTCCCTAGGTATGTGAAGAAGGTTCTTAGGCAGATGCTGTATAATTCTTTTAGGCTACTATGGTGGCATTTATCATTCTGAAGCAGTGATTTATAGCCCCCCCCCCCCAGCTACCAAAATAAGCTGAAGAAATTAAAGGTATACTCTAAACCGATTTCCCAGAAAACAATTTGCAGAATATTGAGGTATGTTAACCATTAGAGTCATTTGATAGTTATTCCCTTTGAAACTATTATTTACCACTTTTTGTTCATATGCATTTTGAGTTTTTCTTTCTTTCTTATTGGGTTGTTAAGATTTTTTTCTTTGGGTTAGTGATTTGTAACCATCTTCTGTTATTATTATATCCTAGTTTGTGCTGTATTTCTTATGTATTTATGGGGTAGTATTCCTGAGCCTAGGAGGGTGCCTAGCATGTAGTAGGCACTTAATAAAGTCAACAAGTCAAGTCAACAAGCATTTAACAACTTACTATGTATAAGGAAAGAGAGACCCAATCCTCAAAGTCATTCCATGCTCTCCAAAAGCTCATAGTCTAACAATGAGACACACAAACAACTATGTACAAACTCTCTCTTGATATATGTACATATATAAAACTCCAGTTTATCCTGGATGGATATATAAATTCAATGATTATGAATTTATATATCCATCCAAGATAAACTAGAGATCATCTTAGAGGGAAGGTACCAATGCAGTGGATAAAGTTCTGAGCCTAGAGTCAGGAAGACTCAATTTCCTGAGTTCAAATCTGACCTCAGACATTTACTAGTTGTGTCACCTTAGGCAAGTTACTTAACTCTGTTTGCCTTGGTTTCCTTATCTGTAAAATGATCTGGAGAAGGAAATGGCAAACCCTTCCAATATCTTTGCCAAGAAAACCCAAAATCTGGTCATTAAGAGTCTGACATGCTGAAAACTACTGAATAACAACACCTAGAATTTAGGGGCTCAGGAAAGGCTTCCTGCAGAAAGTGAGATTTCAAAAACTGACCTTTGAAGGAAGCCTTCAGGAAGGGAAAAGAATTCCAGGTATGGGATAATCATGTGGAATCAGAATATCTTGTGTGAGGAACAGAAAGGAGACCAGTGTCACTTGATCAATGTATACATGATAATTTTTGATTAATTGATTCATGTCTGTTGATGTCATATTGCTCTTGCTAGATTGTAAATTTAGTGATGAGTCTTCATACTCTTGTATCTCTGTATATCTAGCATGCCCTTTTATATCTCTATGTAGCTATAAATTATCCAGCATCTAGCAAAGTGCTTTGTTATGCAGTTGGCATTTATTAGATGGAGTCATGTTTTTTTATTTTTAACTATGCCATTTAGCTTTGTAGAAGATAAAAAATTAATATATGAATGGGATTGGGGACTTAAAGATCATCTAGTTCAGTCTCCTACCCAGTACAGGGATATTGGCATTTATTAAGCTCCTATTGTGTTCCAGGTATTATACCAGATACTAAGGAGGAAAAGACACAAGACACACTTACAGGGAATCTATATTCTCTTGGCGGAGATGCTCTAAATATGTTAGTATATATAGAATATAAGAATAGGCAATGGGGCTGTGATTTTACTGGCCTAGGAAACTCTTAGGTAAGGATATATTTCTTTACTAATGCAGGTTGGCACCTTTTCTGAAACTTAAAGTCTTAGAAAGTTGGCGAGGGAATGATCATTAATCCTCTGGGGATTGGAGGTATGTTTGATTCTTTTCAATTCCCCAATGAATCAGAAGCATTTACTCCAATAACCGTATACTGGGCAAGACAATGATGCCACCTTTCATGCTCTGATGGCTATTAGATCATTAATTGTCTTAATTCCTAGTAGGTCAAAATTATTTCGGGGATAGGCAGGCTAACTCGGGCACATAGGCATATTGAGGTGTCTCTTATGCCTCATGTTCTGTGTCTGCATTAGCTCATTTCACAAACACACGGTGTTTTAATGTGGAAAATGTTTACTTCCCTTTGCTGAGCAAAACTTATTTTACTCTGCCTCAAAACTCAGGAAATGGTTTAGGAGAACAGAGGATAAAGGTGAAAGTGTTGATCATTTTGGCAGAGCAAGAAAGTAAAGGATCTCTCGGCTTTTGTTCTCATTGCAACAATTTCCTTTTCCTTTGAACATACACATATTGTGGACTCTCTCCCCTCCCTTATTAGCCACCCTCCATCTATGGAGAAATTCCTTCTGAGGAATGAGAAATAGCTCTATATTAACAGATAATATGAGATCGACTACTTAATTTCCAGTACTTTCTCCTATTTTGAAGCAGTCACATTTTGAAGCAGTTTCTCTAACTATGACTACATAGATAGAGAAATCTTTCCTGCAGATATTACTTATATTCCAACTCCAAATAGAAATGTGAGCATCATTATTAGTGAATATAGGGTGACATAGTTGCCTTGCCCAAGGAGCTTTCCTTATTACAAGCACCGATTTATAGTCCCTTGTCTGTTCTTGTCTTCTCTGAGATGCTTGTTTACCTTGAAAACTTCTCTCTAGCAGAAGGGGGAGTGGAGGAAAAAATAACTTTGCTTACAAGACAGGAGAATTTTACAAAATTATCTTTTTGTTTACTTTTCAAAAGTAAAATGGGGACATCTTTATTAGGTAGAAAATAAATATGCATATAAATATATTCATACATCTGTGGGTTTACATATATTTACATACTATGCATATTATAACAATTATAAAAATAAAAAGTGTTTTTATTCATTCCTCCTGATGCCTTCTTTGCTTAAGAGTTTTTCTTTCTCCCTGCTTTCTGACTTAAGTGAAAGCGCTGAAGTAGATAGAGGATACTTGCATAGACACTGAATAAGTGAACTTTTGCATTTGTTACAAATAAAGTTGATATAGAAGGCATATTTAAAAATATTAAGTGTTCAGTGTAATCCATATTGGTAATTAAGAAAGCCATGTGCATGCTAAGATCTAATTAAAAATGCCTGCCATACCTTCACTCTCACTGCTTCATAGGAAAAAGAGCATCCCAATCAAGTTCTGAGTCTTTATACCTTTGTCTACATAATCACACTTCCTGTCCACCTGTATTACACAAGAGGAACCATGGGAAATGTAGTTTTTCAAGTCCTCTAAATGTCCACAAGAAGTTTATACCAGAGACCTCAATATTAAGTTCAAGGAACCTCAAGGAACTTCAAATTTCCAATATCACACATTTTTAAAATAAGGGATTTAGAAAGTAGAATTAGGAACCTTTTGCACTGGATGACTTTAATACCTTGCTTCTGTTCAATATTCCAACCCCAACTCCCCCAACATTTATTCTTACTGTCTTTAGGGTCTCAAGTCAAAGTTGGACTCCAAAGAGGGGCTGGAAGGGAGGGAGCTGGGGGAGGTGATAAGATCCTCTTGACTGTTAGAGAGGAAATCTTATCTGTATACTGGGGAAGGTCTACAAAACTATTTCATCCATTTTTCTGGGCATCATCAGTTGGCATAGGACTTGGAAACTTTACAAGCTGGTTAAGGTCTCCTCATCCAAGGAATTGCAGAGAAATAGCATCTTGTTAGCTTTATTTCCCTCCTGTTTCCAGGTCATCTGTTACTCCAATATCATTCAATAAACTTCACTAAGGCAAAAAAAAAAAAAAGAAAAAGAAAAAGAAAAAGAAAAGAAAGTTGCCTCGGGCATGAAGAGGTTAAGTGATTTATCCCATGTCACAGAGCCAATATATTGTCAGAGCCAGGGTACAAACCTAGGTCTTCCTGGCTTTGTGTCTAGATCACTGTCCAATGTGGCATACTGTTTCTCATACAGAACACTGTATATGCAGAATAAATGGAAGGCAGTTTAGGGGTGGGAGGACATTAGCAGTTGGGATCAGGAAAGGTGTCATGTAGAAGGTAGTACAATGTCTTTTATATAGCTTGGTGTAATTCATGCAGGATCAGGTTCAGGCTTTTCCACAATATGGTCTAGGCTCAGCTCACAGAATCACCCAGCATATGTAATTGAAAGTCAACTCAATCAGAAGAGCTCCATTAACTTTTGTGTTGCCTTTGTGCTTTGGAAGATTTTAGAAATAAAAGAATCCCAGTATTAAAAGCTAAATGGAACATCACACAGTCAGAGAACGTAATGCACATTGATTTACAGATAAAGTAAATACTTTTGGTCACAGTTCATGTTCCACATTATTTTTTTTCTTTTTTAAGTTGTTATGGGAAAAGCTTTTATCTTTAGAAATGATGATCGTGCAGAAGGATGACAAATTGAGTATCACTCAACTCACTCCAACGACATATGGCATATTTACCTGGAATATGAATTTAGTTTTTAGTGGAGTCAAAAGTTTGATATAGAAAAGGGAGACAGAAATGTTTTTCAAATACAGAAATACTGGTGGTGGTCACTAAATTACTTATGCCAGCTATCTCAGGTTTCTTGGAATCACAACCCTTTTTCATCAACTGTTTTCTTTCCCGTCTCTATCCTTCCAAAATTCTCCCTATCCCTGAAAAAGTACTGTATAGAATTTATTAATTTATTTTTAATAAAGCTTTTTTCCCCCTTTGGGCTTTTGGAACCACTCATCTACATAATGAGAGACACTTAACGTATCATAAAATCCAGATTAGAAATCACTGGTTCAAAGATCGTAGCAACTATTCATAAAAATGCACCACGGTTGTATGTGGCCACCAGGTGGAGGTGGTTTCCATTGTTTCTGCTGACACTGGGCAGATCTCAGGCTCCTGGCTGCCCAGAAAACATGTGCTTTACCCTATGTAGAACTACTTACAGGCTCCAAGCTGGGCATAATAGAAGAGGAGATGATGATAGAGATGGGATGTGGGTTGGGGAGAAGGTATATTTCAATCCCTCCAGGGTAGGAGGATATTTTGCTATTACTATTCAGGTTGATATAGAGTTCTTAGACAGAAAGACACTAAATCGATTGACGGACAAGTCCTTTTTAAGCAATGATTACTTATCATTATTATTCTGTTAACAAACATCAAATAAAACAAACACTTCATATACACTGTAAGTTAGTAAAAGAGGATTGTACTAGAAGCTGGAAATCTCCAATATATATGTGTATATAGAGCTCACTTTTCTTTTAAAGAATATAAGTTCAATGTTTTAAATCTCTAAAGTCGTTGTGCTTGTTCTCTATTCTTTCTGGCCTTCCTTTTATATGTTTAAAAATGCTTTAGTGACCTTCATTTGTTATTTTGAGAATCCTATCCTTAGTCTTCTACCTTCTCCCACACCTTCTTTACTAGTTAAAAAAAAAGATAAAATCCTTTTAACAAATATGCATTGTTAAGCAAGACAAATTTCCATAAAGCCTGTGTCTGAAAAATGTATGTCTCATTCTGTGACTTGAGTTCATCATTTTCCTTTCAGCAGGTGGGTGGTAGGTACCATGCTTCATCATTTGTCGTTTGGAATCATGTTTGGTTATTGCTTTGATTAGAGTTTTTAATTCATTTTAAGTTACTTCAATGTTGTTATTGTATAAATTATTTTCCTAGTCCTGTTGACTTCATTATGAATTAGTTCATGCAGGTGTTCCCAAGTTTCTCTGAAACTATCGCTTTCTTAATTTCCTACAGTGTCTTTATTTACCATTATATTCATAAAGAATTTCTTTACCATTCTCCCAATCAATGGGGTCCTCCCTAGTTTCCGGTTATTTTGCCACTATGAAAAAGAGCCACTCTCTGTATATATGTATGTATATATATATATATATGTATGTGTGTGTATATTTTATATATACTATGTATATATAAAATATGACATTTTCTTCTTTCTTTGGTCTCCTTGGTGTATGGGCTTACTCACAGTTTATGAACATGTTAGTTACTTATTGGGGATAATTCCAAATTGCTTTCCAAAATGTCTAAATCAATTCATAGATTTAGCAACAATGAATCAATGCGCTTCCTCCCCACCCCATCAGCCTCCCCAACAATTGCCATTTTCCTTTTATGCCATTTGTGCCAACTTGATGGGATGAAGTAGAATCTTCGTACTACATTTTTCTAATTGTTAGTGATTAGGAACATTTTTCATGTTAGTCAATAGCTTGGATTACTTCCTTTGAAATCTGTCTGGGTGATGATTGCTTATGAAGATATCTTATATATATAAACATAAGATCTATTCCATGTGTAACTAGATAAGGATATAGAAGAGCCTAAATATGCTCCCTGCCCACAAAGAGTTTATAATAACAATACTTCATTTCAAAAATACATTTGATGCTTTTTAACTCTGGTCCATTTTACTATTCTCTCATCTTATGAAAAAGAAAAATAAGGAAAAACATGTGAAACATCTGTAACATATTGTCCTTGTTGCCTGGGGAACTGAGAAGGTAAATGAACTTCCTAGGGCCATCAACAGAGTCAGGACTTGAGCCTGTTGTTAAGTCCTATGATTTTACTTTTCTAACATCTCTCCTATTTGCCCCCTCCTCTCCTCTGACATTGCCACCTGGTGCAGGCTCTCATCATCTCATGCCTGGACTTTTAAAATCACCTTCTAGGTGATCTTATTCCTTGAATCTCTTTCCATTCTAGTCCCTCCTCTGTTCAGTATTCAAACTGATCTTCTTAAATTGCAGATATAACCCTGTTATCCCCCTAATCTATAAATTCCAGCGATTCTCAATCGCCTCTAGGATCAAATAAAAAATCCTGTTTGACATTCAGAGCCCTTCAGAATCTGCCCCTCTTCTGCTCTTCTCGCCTTCTTTTATCTTACTCCCCCCACATATTCTATGATCCAGATCATTGCTCTTCTTCAAGTATACATTTCATTCTCAGATTCTGGGCATTTTCACCAGCTGTCCTTCATGCCCAGAATGATCTCCTTTCTCACCTCCATCTCCTAATTTCCCTGGATTCCTTCAAATTCCAGCTAATTCCAACTTATATGAGAAGACTTTTCTGATTATTCTTTAATGCTAATGATATCTCTTTCTTCATTGCCTCCAATTTATCTTGTATCTAGACAGCTTTGTTGTAGATAGTTTTCTGAGTTGTCTCTTCCATTATATTTTGAGCTCTTTGAGAGCGAGGGTTGTTTAAATTTTTTTCTTTGAATCACCAGTGCTTAACACAGTTCTTGGCATATAATATAATATTAATAAATACTTATTGATTGACTAAATCTTCCAGGTCTTCCTTAATCCACTCTTCTTGTACCATTCTTCCTCTTGAATGATATGATCTTAATTATCAAATAAATAAGAGTTGAAATATGAGATCAGTGTGGATTGGAAGAATCAAAAAGGGTTCCATAGTGAAGAAGAGTCTGAGACCTTTTGAAGAATGGGTAGCATTTAAATCAGACAAAGAGGCTGTGTTAGGCAGGGAGACCATCTTGTGCAAAGACCCAAAGAAATAAAAAATGTGCACACGAGGGCCTTATTTTACTTAAACTCATAACAGATGAATTCAGATATATATGATTGGTAATAGAAAAAAATAGGCAGAAATACATAAATTAAAAATAATTACACACTAAATCTGAACCATTTTCCCAAGTTGCATAAAGTCTTGCAGCAGTTCATCCTATCACACTCATTCTTGCTGAGAAGCATCAGCAAGAGTCATTACATTGTTTTGCACCAAACATTAACTCCCATATCAGTCCTTGGAGTTCTTGCTTGTAACAAGTCAGGTCCTTGTCAGAGCAGTGCTTCTCTTTGTTTCATTAACTCTATTTAATTATTAATAATGGCCCCAAAGTACCAGAGCAGTGATGCTGGTAGCTCTGATAAGCTGTGATAGTAGCTGGAAGTTCTTTGTTCATTTCAGAAATACTTATGAAATAATGGGGTTCACTATTATGTGCTTACTGTTATGTGCACTCATGTTACTCAAAGGGTCTCGAACCATATTAGTTGCATAAAACTGGATCCTACTGTATTATTTGGAGAGGAAAAAGACCCACCCAAGTATGGTAGAAAGTCAGGAAGTCAGACTGAATAGATGGAGGTTGAGGTCAGGTTATAGAAGCTTGCGAAAGTCAGACAGATTTTTCAGCTTGATGGGAAAAGCATATTATTTTTTAAAATTTATTTATTTATTTATTGATTTAGAATATTTTTCCATGGTTACATGATTCATGTTCTCTCCCTTCTCTTTTCCCTCCCCTTCCCAGAGCTGACAAGCAATTCCACTGGGTTATACATGTATTATTGGGGAAGAGCATATCATTATTGTTAAATGACCCCAACCTTTTTATTTCTATCTATTTATTTATTTGATGTAAAGGGAATCAATGCCAACCTTTTTTAACAAAATAAAACCTTAGTTATTTTTTATTTCTTTTAGTTAAAACAAGAAACCTGATTGTTTTTCTGATTCTTTGTGTTGTTCTAAACTATCTCTTCACAGTACCTAAATTCATACTGGGTTTTAATCTTCCTGAGGACAGTTTAAATACTTACATCAAGGGCAGAAGAAAACTTCAGGTTTATGTGAGCAAATGGACCTATTAGTTATAAAATACAGTAGAAAGACTTGTGATAGTTTTGGTTTATTAATATTGTTATTGTAGATACCATAGTTCCAGAAAGTACAATACTCAGTAAAATTGGTCTAATATCAATAGTATGCTAGATAAATTTCAGTGATAGCAGGGCAATGAACAGAATTTTTGAGAATTTCAGACTACTTTTGTCTCTTTTTACCCAGGAAAACTGCAAAAAGTACAGCTTCCATCACAAGCTACTAAGTACAGTGAAAAGATCAGTCTGAGTGGTGGCAATGTACCCACATTGGGGCATATTAGACAAAATCCAGAGCATTAGGAATGTATCCCAGAAAAGAAAGACATAGATGGCCCCTAGGTATTTTCCTTAAAATGACCGTTCTAAGAGGAACTGGCTCTTAAGCAGTGGAGGCTACAGGATGGAACAAGCTTCCAGTGAGAGAAGTCCAGGGGTGACTTCCAGTGTGAAGAGATTTCTGTGCCATAATAGTGAAGATCTGGAGTGCCAGTTCAGTCTGGGGAGGAATAAAGAATGAAGGATGTGATGCAGTTGCCCAATCACTGACACTGCTGGCAAATGATTTTGAATTTACAATACTGGCACCATTGTCTTTGATGACAAATATTGGGGTGCCTTTCCCCTAAAGACAAGAATCAGGACACTTCCCAGCTGTGTGACCCTGGGCAAGTCACTTGACTCCCCATTGCCCACCCTTACCACTCTTCCACCAAGGAGCCAATATACAGAAGTTAAGGGTTTAAAAAAAAGAATCAGGCAAGTATTATATTTTTCTTTGTAATCATCCTGTCAAATAAAGTAGAAGTATGAATGAATGTAATTAGGGTTGCATGCTAGGTTGAGAGGTGGACAAGCTGAAAAGGATGTGTTGGAAATTTTTACTTGGAGAATAAAGCAAATCTGATCTTGAGATGAAGAAATATTTGGATTCATTTAATATCTAGATGGTAGGGGACACCCAAGGTGAAAGACTATGAGCTGCTTAAGGGCAGGACCTTTATTTTTGGTCCTCAAATCCTCAGTGCTTTCTATATAGTAAGTACTTAAAAACACTTGTTCATTGACTGCAAATCTTTATCAGTTTCTGATTGACAATTGATCTACAGTTTATAGTCTTAGATAGTTGCCTGGGACACTGAGATGTTAAGTGGCTAGCACATAATCACATAGTGTTTTTTAGAACTGAAATGCTGGGGTGAGCTTTAGGCTAGTTCTCTCTCCCCTAAGCTTCTTGGTTTTGGTGTATATTTAAAATTGTCCTCTACATGGTGGCAAAAAGAAAATGGCATGTGAAATGTTCTAGTACACTTTGGAGGAGTGTATGAAACTGGAAAAATCTCAGGCACTTCAGAGTGGGTAAAGTATAAAAAGATGAGGCAGATAGTACAGTGGCTGGAGCAACAGGCCTGGTGTCAGAGAGACCTAATTTCAAATTCAATCTCAGACCCTCACTCACTGTGTGACCCTGGGCAAATCACTTCACCCCGTTTGCCTCAGTTCCTCATCTATAAAATGAACTGGAGAAGGAAATGGCAGACCACTCTAGTATCTCTGCCAAGAAAACTACAAATGAGGTCATGAGAGTCTGACATGACTGAAATGATTGAACAATAAAACCACCCTCTAAGAGTAAATTATAAAGTACTTAGCTCAGTGCCTGGCACATAGTAAGCCCTATCTAAATGTTATCTGTTATTATCATTAGTTATAAAAAGGCAAGAGGTAAAGTATAAAAAGATGAGGCAGACACGAAGCACACAGCCCACATGTGGCCTACAGCACTCCAGAGGGCTGTCTGAACCAGATTAAGGTATATCTGGGAAATATTGGACAAAATCAATAAAAATATAACG
Source organism: Gracilinanus agilis (assembly GCF_016433145.1). Classification (NCBI taxonomy): domain Eukaryota; kingdom Metazoa; phylum Chordata; class Mammalia; order Didelphimorphia; family Didelphidae; genus Gracilinanus; species Gracilinanus agilis. The sequence continues at coordinate 440,072,420 of NC_058130.1, read as the reverse complement.
ACAGAGATAATATTAGTATGTGGACCCCAAGTCACAGGGATCCTTATGTATGATTTAGTGGCCCCTACTTCTATTTGAGTTTGATACCACTGCCTTAGATTTTCTCTAAACCAAGATCCTTAGTGAACAGAGGAAGAATTTGGGGCCCAGAATACTTGACTGTCCCAAGGTCACATAGAAAATAAATTGCAAAGCCAGAATTCAAATGCAGATCTAACAAGCTTTTGACTTTATTGGACTGTGGCTCATTGGTTATTATGCCATTAAAATGTAAAAACTTCAAAAACAGTGGTGTAAGACTGTGCAGTGGCTTTGAATCAGGAATTAGTTCTTGATCTTTAAGACCTGGTCTGATTCGGAGCTGCTGCCTTCTTTGAAGCCAGCGTCTGCTGAGCTTCCCTGTTGAGTGCTAGCAATGTCATTAAGTTCCAGTTTAATAACTTCAGGAAGGAAGATGTACAAAGGCAGAGTGCATTGTGTTCCCTTCTCAGTCCTAAGGATTTTCAGCATCCCTAGGGTGAAGAGTTTCTAGCTACTTGACCTTGTGTTTCATCAGGGAAGATTCAATGTGTGGGACATATTGATCCAAACTGGCTTTAGAATAATGAGTGATTTGAGGACAAAGGACATTTTTTTTTAGCTGATAGTTATAGCTAATTACAACACAGGACAACTGTGTTTTAATCATTTTCAACTAAGAAGTAGGTACTCTGAGGTCCTCAGGCAAGAGCCAAGGCTATTACAAATTTTTTTAAAAATTAATTTCTTTTTGGTATCTCATATTTTTATCTCACTGTCATTTCCAAATATAGCCGATTTTCCTCTGCCTTTTTGAAGTGAGCCATTCATTGTAACAAAGAATGAAAAAAGAGAAAAAACAACTAATCAACAGATTAACTTTAGAGGACAATATCTATGGTATTTTACATTCACAGTGCTACTGAAAATAACAATAATAATAGCTACCATTTCTATAGTACTTCTTATATATCAGGCACTTTTCTAAGTACTTTAAAAATCATTATCTCATTTGATATTTACAACAACTATGTGAGGTATTATTTTCCCCATTTTATGGATGAGAAAACTGAGGCGAACAGAGGTCAAGTAATTTGGCCAGGGGGACACACATACCAACTGTCTGAGGCTTGGTTTGAACTTAGATAGTCATGACTCATGGTCTGGTGCTCTGTTCAGTGCCCCACCTAGAAAGGGAGGGGCATTTTTTCATTTCTTCTTCAGGGTCAAACTTTTCATTATAATTATATAGAGGAACCTAGAAAATGAGTCCTTAAGAAAAAAAGGACTATTATAATGGAAAGAGTCAGAGGGAAGTTATCTGTTTTTATATGGAAGCAAGGAAATATGAATTTATTAAGGGCTTACTAAGCACCAGTCACCATACTAAGTTCTGGGATGCAAATAAAAGTAAAAAGAAAGCTAATCTCTGCCCTCAAAGGCTTATATTTTACTGAGGGAAAACAATACCCAAAAGAGAGCTGAAAAAGTTTGGGGTTGGGTGTAGGAATGAAAGAACCCATCTCCAAGGTATGGTTTCAGAATCTAGAGGAAGTTAGAAATGGTGCTGGAAGGTGAATGAAGGCAGCCCAGGTTGGACCCTTCTACAAAATGGAGACTCTAGGAGGAACTCACCAAGGGGACAAGGGGGTAAGGGCTTGCAGAGGGATATAGCTTGATGAGTAGACTATGGCTATGGTAGTCTGCTCCAAGGAAGAGGCCTCAGGTATCAATGGAAGTTCCAGGATGTCAGCAGTAGAGAGGGCATGTGTTTTTTTTTTTTTTTTTTAACCCATACCTTTCATCTTAGGATCAATACCGTGCATTGGTTCCAAGGCAGAAGAGCAATAGGAGCTAGGCAATGGGGGTTAAGTGTCTTGGTCAGGATCATACAGTTAGGAAGTATCTAAGGTCAGATTTGAACTCAAGACGTCCCGTCTCTATGCCTGGCCCTCCATCCACTGAGCCACCTAGCTGCCCTGAGATGGTCTGGTTTTGAAGTCCAGAGAAAGTTAGGAACAATGTACTACCTGGAATGAAGCCAGGCTGGCTTGTGTTGGTGAAAATTCTAAATTGAAAATCAAAGATCTAGGGCTGACTAGCTAATCAAAGAGAAGACTAGGGCTGTTGTAGACAAAATGAAATAGATTTTCTCTATTTGACTCCAGAGAATAGGACTAGCATCAAAGGAGGGAAGTCATAGCTTGAGATCTGATTTGAGTAGAGAAAAACCCAACAGTTAGTGGAATGAGCTCCCTCAGAGTTGGCCATTCTACCCTTCATTGGAGGGTTTCCTTTGGGAAGTGGTTGACCTCTTGTCTAGGACACCCATTGTTTGGTTGTTGTCCTTCAGAGAGAAGCAGAGGGACCTCACAATGTTGGAGTCAATGTAGAGTATGTCTGGCTGTGGCTGATCACACCAAGAGCAGCTCAGAAGGCTCTACCCCAGGTCGGGCACAGATAGCCCATGTGAACATTTGGGATGGTGCCGACTCCAAATCTGGGCATATGGCATTTCTTCTGAGCTCCCGAGATGCTGCTTTACTCATAGAACATAGTGTCTTTTCTGATGCAGACATGCCATATGAAGTGATTCTATGCCAGTATCTTCCATGGCTCACAACTGATACCAATGTTCTGCAGAGAGACTCTGAGAGGGTCCTTGTATCACTTCTTCTGAGCTGTGTGTGAGCACCTGCCTTCTATGAGTTCTTCATAAAACAGTCTCTTTGGCAAGCATGTGCTTGGCATTTGAACCATGTGGCCAGCCTTTCAGAATCCTGAGGCCCCTTTCAGAGAGAACTCGGAGACTCTGTGATCCTGAGATGCATCTCTTTTTAAATGGCCTGGTTTCAGCTTTGACAATCTCTTTGGTTAGTCTGGTACATTTCTTCAAGCTTCTCTCTTTTTCCCTTTTCCTCTTTTTTTTTTTTTTTTTTTTTTTTTTTTTTTAGTATGAGGTTTTGCTATAACCTATTCACCATAATCTTCTTCCGCCATTACTTAAGTGTTAATATAAGAAATAACATCATGTAGCTGTTGGCAGATAAAGTGTTTATTAAAATAGAAGCTTTTCCTCTCAGCATTACTCTGGCTCGCATATAAATGGTAAAATTATAGGGGCTTGGGATTCATGGAGCTATCAATGAATGGCAATAATCATAATCATGATAGCTGAAATGTATATAGGTCTTTAAAGTTTGCAAAGCTTTTTAGATACATTTCTGTATTTGATTTGTACGCTCCCTACCAGGTGGTCAGGGTCACCCTGAAACACATTAGTACAGTAGTTCTCAAAGTGTGGTCTGGGGACCTTTGTTCCTAAGACCATTTCAGGTATGGTTATATGAGCTATTATTATTATTATTATTATTATTACTTTCATAATAATACTAAAGTATTTTCATTTCTAATATGGAAAATACTAACAGATCTTACAAAGAAAAACTCTTTAGCTGGGAATGAGAGAATGATCTTTAATTTTTTTCTCCATTTGTTTTATTTATTTCTTTTAAAAAATTTATTTTTATTGTCATGCTATTGTCAACTTCCATGTTGGTCATTGTTGTAAGAGCAAACTCATACATAATGAAAACTCCAAAATAAAACCATAAATACACTGATGTGAAAGACAACTTCAACAGTTTTTTGTGATCTTAATTTTCTAAGAAAATATAGTTCTGAGACCAAGAAGTTTGAGAATCATTGCCTTATAAAGGGGCACTTATTGAGGTCAAGCTGCCAGAGATGAAGATTTCACTACTCTTGTGACACAGATATATCAGCACCCATCCATTTAATTAGTCAACATGCATTTTTTAACCCTTATCTATCATCCTAGAATCAATATTGTATATTGGTTACAAGGCAGAAGAGTGGTAAGGGCTAGGCAATAGGAGCCAAGTGACTTACTTGCCCAGGGTCACACAGGTAGGAAGTGTCTGAGGTCAAATCTGAATTCAGGATCTCCCATCTTCAGACCTGGCTCTTGACCCATTGAACCATTTCTTTTATTTTATTTTTAAAAATTTATTTAGGATATTTTCCTGTGGTTACATGATTCATGATATTTCCCACCTCTCTTTCTTTCTCCCTCCTGGAGCTGACAAGTAGTTCCACTGGATCATACATGTATCATTGTTCAAAACCTATTTCCATGTTATTCATATTTGCAATATTTGCAATCTTTTAACATACCCTAATCATATCCCCATCAGACCACATGATTGATCATATGTTTTTCTTCTGCATTTCTGTTCCCACAGTTCTTTCTCTGGATGTGGATAGCATTCTTTCTCCTAAGTTCCTCTGGATTGTCCTGGGTCATTGCATTGCTGCTAGTAGAAAAGTCTATTACATTTGATTGTGCCATAATGTATCCGTCTCTATGTACAATGTTCTCCTGGTTCTGCTCCTTTCACTCTTCATCAATTCCTGGAGGTCGTTCCAGTCCACATGGAATTCTTCCAGTTCATTATTCCTTTGAGCACAATAGTATTCCATCACCAGCAGATACCACAATTTGTTCAGCCATTCCCCAATCAAAGGGAATCCCCTAATTTTCCAGTTTTTTGCCACTACAAAGAGCACAGCTATAAATATTTTGATACAAGTCTTTTTCCTTATTATCTCTTTGGGGTACAAACCCAGAAGTAATATGGCTGGATCAAAGGGCAGGTATTCTTTTAAAGCCCTTTGGGCATAATTCCAAATTGCAATTCCAGAATGGTTGGACCAATTCACAACTCCACCAGCAGTGCGTTTGTGTCCCAATTTTGCCACATCCCCTCCAAATTTATCATTTTCCTTTGCTGCCATATTGGCCAGTTTGCTAGGTATAAGGCAGTACCTCAGTGTTATTTTAATCTGCATTTCTCTAATCAGGAGGGATTTAGAACACTTTCATGTGCTTATTGATAGTTGTGATTTCATCATGTGAAAACTGCTTATTCATATCCCTTGACCATTTTTCAATTGAGGAATGGCTTGATTTTTTTGTAAATTTGACTTAGTTCCTTATATATTTGGGAACTTAAAACTTTGTCAGAGTTGTTATAAAAATGTTCTCCCAGTTTGTTGCTTTCCTTTTAATTTTGGTTGTATTGGGTTTTTTTTTGTACGAAAACTTTTTAATTTGATATAATCAAAGTCATTCCTTTTTACATTTTGTAATATTCTCTATCTCTTGTTTGGTCTTACATTCTTTTTTTCCCCACAGATCTGACAGTGAACCAGAATTTATTAAGCATCTACTATGTGCCAGGTACCATGCTAAGCTCTGGGGGATCCAAAGAAAAGCAAAGGCTAGTCTCTGTCCTCGAAGTGCTCACAATTTAATGGGAGAAGCAATATGCAAACAACTATGGACAAATAAGCTATATCCAGGATAAATTAGAGTTAATGAACAGAGGGGAGGAATCAGCTTTAAGGGGGATGGGGAAAGGCTTCTTGTAAATGGTGGGATTTTAGCTGGGATTTAGAGAAATCCAGGAAAGTCAGGTGACAGAGATAAGGGACTCATGGGTGATAGCATGGGTGGAGAGAACAGACCTTAAGAGCAATTCGTGGAGGGACATTGATGCATACCAGATCACTTGCCCTGACAGAGTCTCTTTTTTCACCCCTCTAGCATTATCAAGTTTGGTTTAAGCAGAACCATAAGGGCTCACCTCACCATTAGCAATTAAGCCTGGCTTCTCCTTTCTTTCTTTCCTTTTTTTAAAAAAAGTTCTGGCTCCTGGCTACCCTGCCTTGGAGAGATAGGCTGGTGCCTTCGTTCTCATTTAGTGCATCATAACCAGCTTCTCTGCTACCTATACAAAACTAATATGGATTTTATTGGAAACCATTTCAGAACTTGTTATTCCAGAATCCCAGAAACTCAGTTCTGGAACAGTCACTAAACATTTATTAAGCACCCACTATGTGAAAGACATGGTGCTAAAAGGTCAACTAGCCCACCTTGCACTTAAGAAAGAAGAGTTAATTGGAAGTGGTGTGTTAAGTGCAGCATCTGGGGAAGCCTGATTTCTTAGTATGGGAAAGACACTCCATTTTCACTTTTATTGGCTGACTGCCTGCATCTTGGCATTCTGAGGAAGGCTACTAATTTTATTTAGAATTGCAAAGGCTAATTTAAGGGAGGCCTAGAGTTAAGAAGATGAGAGGTGATATGATTGTTCACCACTGAACTCAAAGTGATAGGAACTGATTTAACATTTTGGAAATGACCATGTTGGCAAAGCTTTGGGGTGGTGGCAAGTCTAGGTATGAGAATGGACATGGGACACAGCTAGGTGGTCTTAGGATGTTTCTCCAAAATTAGCTTGAATGATCTCCTGAAAAGTAGCCCCCTAGTCCATTATTGGAACTAAACTCAAAGCCTCTTAACTTGGCAGGACTTTCTGGAACCTGGGCTCTGCTGCCATAGTCTCCCCTAACCCAGGAGGAAGGAATAATCTCATTTTTACTGTCATAACAAGAAAGATTTTTATCCCAAGGTTTGGTCAGATTTTCTTTTCTTTTGGTGGTTAGAAACTCATCATGGAGTGGGGGTAGCTAGATGGCTCAGTGGATAGAGAGCCAGACCTAGAGTTGGGAGGACCTGGGTTCAAATCTCACCTTAGATACTTCCTACTATCTAGTATGACCCTGGGCAAGGCTCTTAACCCCATTTGCCTAACTCTGGCCCTTCTGTCTTAGAGTTGTTACTAAGACAAAAATTAAGGGTTGTATAAATAGAATCCCCTCTTCCCCCAAGGTTGTGGACTTCCTGCTCATCTGACCCAGCTTCTATGACCCATCTCAGCCAACCCAGCTCATCCCATCTATGTGCCTATGCTGTGTCACTGGATGTCATGTAAACACACAGGTGATGCATACTGACACTAAGAGAGGACAAAGGAAGGGGGACGAGGGGGCATGTCCTCTCTATTCCCTTGGACAGGGGCGGTGGAGGACCATGGCTGAGAGAGACAGCCATGTGGAGAAAGATATGGTCAGAGTTAGATTAGTTTAGGCTTTAATGTCTCTATATCTGTGTTCTCTATTTCAAGTGATTATTAATAAACTCTATGGAAACTAAGAACCTGGAGTTTGAAATTTAATTGTAACAGGGCGTAAAAACAAAAACAAAACAACATTAAAAACAGCAAAGAAACTCATCATGGACCTCTGAGTGAAGATATCTAAATGCAAAAAAGCATTTGAGATTAGGGTTCAAATCCTAGCTCTGACACTTATTAGCTATATGAAACTGGGCAAGTCGTTATATCTCTTCAAATCTCAATTGATTTTTCTTCTCAAATGGAGAAGTAATATTTGAACTTTTAAGTAGGTAACTTAATAGGGTGGTTGTCTAGAAAGTACCTTATAAAACTCAAATCACTATATAAATATGTTATTGTTAAGACTGGTTTTGTCTAAGCATCTAAATGATTTAAAGTGATGGAAGTGCCCTAGTTGGATTTCTGATTTAGGTTTTCAGCTTTTATCTAAATGTCTGGCATTCTTTAGAAACAGCCATACTCCCAATAGGCATAATGATTCCAACTTGTCTATGCTTTCCAGTTAGCTGTCAGAGCCCACCAAACATCCATAACAATTAGAAATTGAAAAAGTCATTAGTGATGAGTCACTGTCTAGAGATTTCTTTCCAAAATGTTTTAGAATGGCTCCATAAAATATACAGATTGAGACTTTCTTCTCTTCTCTTCAAATGTCAGAACACCAATTATGGTCCCAGTCTTTCTGCTGGTGTATATTTCGCACTGATACTTCCATGTACACTTTTATACATTTGTAAGCCATTAGTGTGTGATTGATCATATTCTCTCCTTATACTTTCTTGTTCTAACTTCCAGGTGGAAAGAGTCTTCTGGGATCAGTTGGCAGGGAAGCTGCAGAATGTTGCCTCAGTTTGATGCTGGTTTTATCTGTCTCCAACCAAGGAAATTTTGTCATAGAATGTTGGAGGCAGAAGAGACTTTAATGATGATTTATTCTAAACCATTCATTTTATAGATGCAGAAATTGAGTTCTAAAGATATTACCTTACTGAAGGTGATCCAGGCCTAGAACCCTGATCTCCTGGCTTCAAAATGAGTACATAATCTCATTCTTTAATTTTTTTTACACAGACCAGTAGTTTCAATATTTAAAAAAGACAATAAAAGAGGAAATATTCTTCCTTTATTTTAAAAACCATTTACTTATTTATTTAGAATATTTTCCCATGGTTACATGATTCATGTTCTTTCCCACCCCTCTTCCTTCCCCTCTTCTGGAGCTGACAAGCAATTCCACTGGGTTTTACATGTATCATTGTTCAAAATCTATTTACATATTATTCATATTTGCAATAGAGTGGTCTTTTAATTCCAATACCCCAATCATATCCAATAAATATTTAAAAAAAGAATTCATTTGAGAATGAGAGCCAATGCCCCTAATACTATATTGAGACTAGATATTAAGAATGGTTGGTAAGGGGGCAGCTGGGTAGCTCAGTGGAGTGAGAGTCAGGCCTAGAGACAGGAGGTCCTAGGTTCAAATGTGGCCTCAGCCACTTCCCAGCTGTGTGACCCTGGGCAAGTCACTTGACCCCCATTGCCCACCCTTACCAATCTTCCACCTATGAGACAATACACCGAAGTACAAGGGTTAAAAAAAAATTAAAAAAAAAAAAAAGAATGGTTGGTAAATAAGGCTTGTGAATATTTGGGTTTTCATGTCCCCTAAAGTTCCTTATTAATTTGGAATTTGGAATCATTTGTACAGGAACTGGGTATTGCTTAGCAAATTTGCCTCAGTACAGATTAATAATGTAAGAAGATTTCAAGGGAGAGATGTTCAGAGTTCTTAAGACAAAGTACTTTCAAGCATTTTTTTGTACTTGAATTAATTTGTACCATAGAATTAGAGAATCTGAAGGATCTCAGAGGCAATCCATACTTACTTCTATCTGAACAAGAATTTCATCTACAACTTGCCTGAAAGGTTTATATTCAGCTTTTATTTGAAGGCCTCTGATGAGGGTGGCTCCACTATGTTTGGGGTTAGTCATTCCATATTTGGATAGTTTTCACCTTTTGGAAATTTGTCCTTATGTTGAGACTAAAACAGCTTCTCTGAAACTTCTAATTGTTTCTCCTTGTTCTATCTTCTGGGGTTAATAAGTCTAATTCTGCTTCCGTGAGCTAACTTTTCAAATACTTGAAGATGCCTATCATGCCACCTTTAAATAGTCACCTCATTTAATATGGCTTTAATACCATTAAAAATTTTGGTGACAGGTTCAAATATTTTCTAGAATCATTATTTTCCTAAAATATGTCACTTTGTGGTGAGGGAAAGATGAAATATCTGAGGAAATAAAAGTTTGAGCTTCTGAGCATTGGATTTATTAAGTAATGCTTGCCAATTGCCTAAAAAATCAGGACCATGTCCCCTTCTCAGCTTAGGGCTAGACCCCAAAAACAGAGGGAGACAGATTTTTATACATTAAAAACAATCAAATAAGAATGTTTAATTAACAGGAAATAATACAACATTAGGCAATCTGATCCCTAACTAGAGAAAAGATTAGGGACTTTCCAAGTTGGGAGAAGTTGAATAAACAGGTATGATTCCCTGAAATCAGAAAAAGAGGTCATCAAATGTGACCTACTCCCCCCCAAGTGTCTTTAAATAATCAAAGGAACATGGAAACAATAACTAATGATCATCAAAGGGCTGATTTCCACATATGATGTATCAGTTGCTTCAGATATTCAATTGTGAGAAAACTATATCAATCTTCAGAATTTACAGGGTTTCTGGTCACCATAATCTCAGTCCTTTGATAAGGCTCTCTAAGCAGCAGGTAGTTTAGCTTCCCAGTCACATGGGGATAGGCTCAAATAATTCAATACACTTTTCCCCCAATTCACAAAATTGAATAATGATTTCTTACAAAACAGAAGCTGAACTACACCCAAAATTGTATAGAAAGAGAATGGAGCTAGCTCCAGAATTGAGTCACAAGATGCAGTCAGTGTGGTTCACTCAATTCTTACTGCCACTTATTTGCTCCAATCGCCTCAATTCCCTCCATGTCTTCAACCTAGAATTGAATGTAATACTCCAGAGAGTTTGATCAGGGTATCTCTCCTCTTCTATACACTTCCTCTCTTAATTCAGCTCCATTATATTATTTTCTTTGCTTCTATATTGCATTGTTGACATTACTGAGATTGCAACACACTCATCTCCAAGGTTCTTGCTCTGATGAATTATTATCTAGCAATGCTCTCCCCATCTTATACTTGTAGTGTTGATTTTTTTTGAGATACAAGAACAATACTTTGCATTTCTCCGAATTAAATTTCATTTTATTAGATCTGGCTCAATGTCTTAGCAGTCTTGGGCAGCTAGGTGGCACAGCAGATAAAGCACCTGCCCTGGAGTCAGGAAGACTCATCTTCCCTAGTTCAAAATCTGGTTTCATACAAGTGACCTTGGGCAACTCACTTAACCCTATTTGCCTCATTTTTTTTTTCATATGTAAAATGAGCTGGAGAAGGAAATGGCAAACTACTCTAGTATCTTTGCCAAAAAAACATCAAATATAATCCTGAAGAACTGGACACAAATGAAGTGACCGAACAACAGTGAAAACATCTTAGTCCATCAAGATAATTTTTGTATCCTGTCATTTAATATGTTAACAATCTCTTTAAGATTCATGTCTTCTGTAAGTGTGATTTGTGTGACACCTATTCCTTCATCCAGACCATTAATAAAAACATTAACAACTCTGGACCAGGGCCAAATCTTTGTGTGTCCACACTAGAAGATTTCTTCCAAACTGACATGGACTACTCTTGGGGTCCAGTCATTCAATTAGTTCCAAATATACCTAATTATATTTTGTCTAATGAGCAAGTTTTCAATAAGTATTTATCAACTGCCTACTGTTCTCTAGGTATTGTGCTAGATGCTGAGGTTACAATGAAAAGCAAAATAAATCAAAAACTCCCCCCAAACCAGCTCCTGCTCTTGATGAGCTCACAGTCTAATGGGGGAGACAATATACAAAATATGTCCAAATAAAATATGCAGGATAAATTGGTGTTAGTCACAAAAGTTAGGTAATGACATTAAGGTATATGGTGGAGTAGGGGGATCAGGGAAGGGTTCTGTGAGATCCATATTGTTGAGAGGGGTTCAAGCTTCAGAGAGGGGTTCAAGCTACAGCATAGAATTCCATAGTGCCCCCCAGAACTCTAAGAGAAAGTAGGATTTTAGCTGGCATTTGAAGGAAACCAGGGAAGCAAGTAAATAGATATGGGGACAGAGAGAGTCCCAGGCTTTGGGGACAGCCAGCAAAAATGTGTGGTCAGAAGATGGACTGTCACATGAGAACAGGAAGGAGGCCACTGCCACTAGATCATAGAATACATAGTGGGGAGAAAAGGGAAGAATAAGATGTAAGAAGCCTGAAAAGGTAGGAAGGAGACATATTATGAAAATCTTTACAAGTCAAACAGAAGATTTTATATTTGGTCCTGGAGGAGATGAGTCATTGGAGGTTCTTGAATATGCGGGGTGACATGTACTTTAGGAAAATCAATTTAAGAGCAGAATAGAAAATGAACTGAATTGGAGAGAGTCTTGAGGCAGAGAGAACAATAAGCAGACTATTGAAATGGTCTAAAAGTGAAATGATGATGCCCAGGCTGGTGACAGTGTCAGAATAGAGAAGGGGAACCATTAAGGTGGATTAGACCACTAGCTTGTTCCCAAAAATACTTTGATCCCTCAATAGATTATAAACTCTTTGAAGGCAAGGACTGTCTGTATTTCTAGTGCTTAACCCAAGGACTGGCACATAATAGGCTGACTGAAGTCTAGGAGGAGAGACTTTGCTGATACTTTGTTTAAACCTATGTAATGTCAATATGTAGCATTCCCCTGTATGCTAGTCAGATAGTTTTTCTGGAATGACCTGACTTTGGTTGTCATACTGTTTCTTTGTGATCTTCTTTTCCTAGATGTTTGTTAATCATACCTATGATAATTTATATGTATGATTTTTTGCCAAAGATGAAAGTCAGCTTTGCAGATTCTACCTTTTTTTTGAAAGTCTATTGTTGGATCCATATAATGTAAGAACCAGTAACTATGTACTTGTCATCTTTGCTCAAACAACTAGACAAATCATTGGCTCATTCTACTAAGTTTCCTACTTTTCAATTGGCTGGTTTTTAGTGTTATGAGATCATCTTTATGTCAAATGGTTTGTCTATCATTCTTGCCATATGATTTGCTCAGAATCCCTTTGAAATGGTAAAACTCCACCTGGGCCACTTATCACTCATCACCTTTCATTTCATTTTTTATGTGATCTCTTCAGAAATTCCTACATATTCTTTCCATTGTATCAGAGATGCCCAACTACTAGTGCTCCTTTTTTCCCTCCCAAGCATTTTCAGAAGTATCAGTTTACATTAAAGTATTTGGTATGCCAATTATAATTATTTTTATATCTTTAATGTTTTGTTATCCCACTGTAAAAAGAAATTCTTTATTCCTTTTTTAATTTAATGGGGGACCTGGAGTTCCCCTTACCATAAAGATGTGTAAGAATTAACCAGCTTACAGTGATAGGAAGTAGAAACCATAGAGACAGGAAGTGAGGAAGGAGAAGGATATAAAAGGGGTCGAGTGTGAGTTGGTTGGCCTGTCAGTTGCTGACAGTTAAGGTTGGCAGTTGTGGGAAGTTGGCTGCTGAGTGGGAGTTGGTTGTTGGGGGTTGGTTGCTGGTGTTGTGAGTTGTTGATTAGTTGGTGGTTGATATTTAGTTGCTAGAATACAAAGGCAGGGCTGAGCTTACTGAGAGTGCTTTTGGCTTTAGCCTTTAGAGGACTTTTTGCCTTTTGGGTTTTTGGCTTTTGGTTTGGGCTCTTAGGTTTTTTCCCCCTTCCTTGAACTTTTTGGAAGGTGGCTTGTCTTCGCTGACAGACCTAATTGGGGTTGGATTAAACACTGATTGAGTTGGTTTTGACTGGCTGGATTGGGTTGGAACTTTGTGGGGTGGTTGTTGTTACTGGTAATTATAGGCAGCTATAGGTAGATATAGGCAGTTTTAAATAGTAGTTATAGGCAGTTATAGGATAACTAGTATAGACATTAGGAAAATTTCTTTCTCTACCTCTTTCCTATATTTCCCTCCTTTAATATATTCATTTTACTATATTCTTTTACTATCTCAATTTTAATAAAACTAAATTGTTAATTGTTAAAAGCTGCTAGAAGTTTTCTTTTCTCTGGCTTAAAGGGATAATATTAATTTACAACTCTACAATATTCTCATTAAAACTTAAGTTATTAAAAGTTGCTCTCTAATTTTTGTCAAACCCTCATTTTAACCCTTATACACTCTGTTACTATAGGTGAGGGGAAAGAAATAAAATTGCATTTCTTTTAAAATATGTATTCAATCATCCTTCTAGCATTCCTCTATGAGGATTCTAATTTTGTGAGCTTTTATTCTATTCAGATTGTTTTGTTTCAATCAATCTAGGCAAATGAGCTTCTATTGTATTGCATATTGATTTAGCAGTGTCTTCTAACTTCTCAGCAATTATCCTGTACCTTGCTAGGCAGAGATCTGCATTCTTGTTTCTTTTCTTTTCTAGGAAAGAATAGCCAGTAGGTTAAGTTCAAGCCCTGGAAGGAAGCACTCAGGTTCTGAACTAAACACATTAATAATGCACTCTTTCATGGGGTACCTCAAAGGTATGATCCTACAATATCCCAGGGATAATTTAGGTTACACAGTTGATTAAACATGGCAAATAGGTATCAGGAATGAAAATTACAGGGCCTTACAGACAGCAGATACTCAGTAAATGCTGCTTGAATTGAATTGAAAACTTGTAGGTTGTAAGTATATGCTTTTTGTAGAAGAGCTGCAAATTTATGGAAATAACTCACCATGGTTGCCCTAGAATTTCCTTTCCTGTATAATATGGTTAATAAAGATGAAGTTAATGTTGCTAAACTAAACATTTCTTCCTATGTCTCCCATTCTGAAAGTATGTATATGAATGGGGATAGGGGTTAGGGTGAAGAAAGGAGGTCTTCCTGGGAAAGTTTAAAGTAAATTAAGGACAAAGCTGCATTGTGAGAAGATGTTAAATGTTCTGAACACATCACATTATGTTGATTAAACAGTATGTTGTAATTTCTTTTCTAAATTGAATGGTTACAAAGAAGAATGGTATTTAGCTCACCATGAACAATAGATTCACTCTGAGGACCTTTATTGTGAATTGGGAATTTGGGATGAGCACATAACAATGCATGATGTTGCCTGGCAACCACTATACATCTGTTAGCAGCAGTTTTGTAGACTCCAAATGTCTAAGTTTTTGGCTCCTTTTGTTGAACAGATACATAATTGTGGACCAAAATTAAGTGAATTTCTTAAATTGTCCTTGTGTTAACAGAATTCTATCCAAATATTTTTATCATTATCAGAAATCATAATGAAAGAAAATCATTCAGTTAGTCGACAAGCATTTATCAAGTACTTACTGTATGACAGATGCTGGGGTAAGTGCTGGAAATACTAAAAAGGGCCAGAGACAGCCTCTTCTTTCAAGGAGCTCACAGTCTAATGTGGAAGACACGTGTAAACAACTGTTTACAAATAAGTATATACAGGGTAACTGAAGATAATGAACAGAGAGAAGGCACTAAAAGGGATTAGGAAAGGCTTATTGTAGAAGGTGAGATTTTAGTTGGAACTCAAAGGAAGCAGGAGGTAGAGATGGAGGAAGGAGAGAATTCTAAGTAAGTGGGACATCCATTGAAAATGCCTAGAATCTGGAGATGGAGTGTCTTGTGCTTGTGTGAAAAACAGCAAAGAAAACAGAGCCTCTGAATCAAAGAGTATGGGGAGGGGGTTGGAGGGAGGAGTAAGAAGACTAGAAATGTAAGAGGAGGCCAGGTTGTGAAGGACTTTGAATGCCTTTAATTCTGCACATGATAGGGAGTCACTGCAGTTTATTAAATGTGTGGTGGTGGTATATAATTGGTTAATCCAGCAATTTAGGAAGATCACTTTGACAGCTGAATGGAGGATGGGCTTTAGTGTAGAGAGATTTGAGGCAGGAAGATGAAGTAAAACATTATTTCAGTAGTTCAAGTGTGAAGTGATTGAATTAGGGTGGCGGCAATGTCAGAAGAGAGAATTACAAAGATAAAATGGATACAATTTGAAAACAGATTGAATATGAAGGGTGAGAGAGTGAGGAGTCAAGGACAATACCTAGGTAGCAGGCTTGAGTGACTGGGAATATGGTAGTGTCCTTGACAGTAATAGAGAAGTTTGAAAGAGGGAAGGGTTCAATTTTGGGCATGTTGAATTTAAAATGTCTATAGAACATCCAGTTTGAGATGTCTACTAGATAGTTGGAGTTGAAAGATGGGAGATTAGTAGAGAGATTAGGGTTGGACAATTAGATGTGAGTATCATTAGTATAAAGATGATGATTAAAATCACGAGAGCCAATGAGATCTCCAAGTGAAATAGTGTAGAGGAAGAAGAGGGCCGAGGAGAAAGTCCTAAAGGATGTCCATGGTTAGCAGGTGTGGCCCAGATGAAGGTTCAGCAAAAGATGTTGGGATGGAAATGTCGCAGAGGTAAGAAATGAACAAAGAAAGAGTAATATTATGGAAAACTGGTTGGTTGTTGGTATCCATAATCAAAAAGGATCAAAATGATGTAAAGAGAAGAGATTATTGAAGAGAAGAGGTGATCAACATGGATGAAGATTGAGAAAAAGCCATTAAAATTGGCATTTAAGAGATCATAAATGATTGTGGAGAGAGCAGTTTCATTGAATGATGATGCCAGAAGCCAGAGCGAGAGGAAAGAAAGTGGAGGCATAGCTGTAATGTAATGGTCCTCTCAGGTGAACCCCTAAGTCAGGAACAGTAAGCAGTGATCTGATCACTTCAACCCCCAGAAAGCAACTGTCTAAACCCTTCTCAACTGTCCCCTCACCCAAAATTCTCCAGGGTGGGGGTCCCCTGGAATTCTGGGTGAGGCTGACCTTGTATTTTACAGGGATTCCATGCTGCCATCTCTACACTACATAGCTCAAAAATATCTTTTTAAAGAGTTTAGCCACAAAAGGGAGGAGAGATAAGGGATGATAGCTTTCAGAGATAGATGAATCAAGTCAGAGTTTTTCTGAGGATGAAGAAGACATGGGTATTTTTGTAGAGAGTTGTTAAGAAAAAGAGACAGGAGATTAATGAGACAGTAAGGATGATAGAGGGGGCAATCTACTGGAGAAGAGGGTATGGAATGAGATTATTTGTGCCTATTGAAAGATATGCCCATTTATGTGATAAAGGAAGGAGATAGTGGCAGAAGGCCTTTGAATGATATGAGATGTGGGGAGGGGAAGAAAGAGTTCTTTGTCAATGGTCTTAATTTCCTCACTTAAATATGAGGCAATATTCTTAGCTGACAGGATGGAGGGAGAAAGACTCTTGTAAGGTTTGAGGAAAAATGAAAAGGTTAATAAAATCTGCTCTAGTGGCTAGGATAGTGAATCAATTAGAGATGCATAAAAGAATTGCCTTGCTCCAGTGAGGACCCACTTGAGATTATGTAGCAAATTTGTAGTGGATCCAGTTAGTATGTATTTGTAATTTTTTTCTGCCTTCCTTCAGGAATACCTGAGTGGGAGTGAAGGCAGTGGGCAGTGGGAGAAATCTAAGGATGCAAGTCGAAAGACCAAGGATTTTGACAGAATAACAGGGCAAGGAACTTTAGAGAAGTTTACCATGACCATGTATTGTTGAACTGCTTCAACATGGGGTTAAGATGAGAAATTCACTTCAGTGATGATGGTTTAGGAACGAACCAAGAGGTCAAAAATGAAGAATGGGATTAGCATTGCAAGGTAGAAGGAGAGATTCCGTAAGGGCATTATAGAGAGTTTATAAAAAGAAGTGATATCTTTGCAAGATCAAGGGCATGAATGTCTTTGTGTGTAGTGAGGTGGAATGGAGAAGTTTTAGACTAGATTTTTATAATAATTTTAAAATGTTGGGACTTTACTAATTTACTAATGGAATAGAAGTTAAGCATTAGCAAAAGGAAATTGTGAGGGTGAAAGTTAATGCTGTTTTATTGTTGGGATATAATTTAATACTCACTCTCACTTATGTAGCACTTCATGATTTTGAAGAGTTTTGTTTATTTTGTCTTCTGATTATCACAACAATCCTCCCAGGTTTATAGTAGAAATTTTATTTCCATTTTATAATCAAGGAAACTGAGATTCAGAGATTAAATGACTTGTTCAAAATCATACAGCAATTAAGTGCTTTAGTTGCAACCAGAATTGAGATTTTCTGACTCTGAATTTAGTATTCTTTCCTCCATATTCTGTTGCCTCCTGAACCTCATTTTCTCTGAGTGTATGTCTAGTTGGACCCTCTGGTTTTATTCTAGGAAGATGTACTGAAATAGATTTCTGAGGAATTAATACTTCAGGGTGACTTTTGGTTGTGGATTGTTTTTTTTTAACAATGGTTTTTATGTGTTTTTGGCAATGTATGGGATAGAAGGTGAAAGTTGAATGATCAGGAGAACTAGTTATTTCCTCTAGCTGACTCCCACTCTCTTGTGGAAGATATCACATAGTCCCAAATCCTCCTTTCCTACTCATATTCTTGTCTTGAAAATATAAGGAGAATATCAGAGGTCCCTGAGGCAATTATATCAAGAGGCCAACTCTATTCTTTTGAAATCCCAACCCTTCTCCTCCCTATCCCCAACCACTGGCTAAGGTGTATCAAAGTCCAGAGTCACCTGCTCTGTTCTTGAGAGATTTTAAACTATGAGAAAAAATCTTACTGCTTTAATCCTTCATATTTTACAAGAGAATTATTCCTTTATCTTGGAAACATTTAAAATTCTCTCCCTCTGGATAACTCAACACTTATTTGCCCCCTACCCCTTAGCATTTACCTGAAGGACAGACACAAATCAATAAGGTAATGAATGGCCTCTCAAGTCTTAGAGAAATCAGTTTCTTTTAAAGCCAGCAGCAAAACAGAAAACAGAGTCTTAATGAACAAGAATTCTGCCTAAAGAAAGAGTGAGTGGGGGGAAAAGAGGGAGAGGTGATGCAAATAGAGAACTCACTGGGTTCTATCTCTGGCATTACATTGTTGTGTCTGGCTTACATCCTCAGCCCATCTCATACAATTCTAATATGGCAATCACAGAGTCCTATGAATTTCCTCTTTCTACTTAGCTTCACAACTGAAGTTGCTTGAGTGTGAGGTTGAGGCAGTGGTGGTCCACATGCCCTCACTCACCGGGTTTTGCTCTCTCTCCCTGCCCACCCCCAACTCCCTATCACTGTTGAGGCCATGCTACAGTGGTTTTGCTCAAAACAATGTCTCCCCTTGATATACTTGCTTGCTTCTCACCTCTCCTAAAGCATCTGCTTTCTCTTCTCCTTTAGAATAGAGAGACTGCCCCTTTTATGCAGTGAGAGTCTGTTAGTTCTTGAATCAGAATGCACCAGGAATTTCTATCCAAAACCACAGGCATACATTTCCATCCAATTTCTTGGCCAAAAGGGTATTACTCTTGTTTTTATATCATATGTTAAAGTTGGAGGGGATTGTGATAGAGTCCAAATGTTGCATTCATGATCAAGATAATGATTACAAAAGCAGAATTTGTTATTTTGGTAGCAACTTGAGCATGAGGAAGAGGGTTGGGGTAAGAATCGAGTTCTGTTTATGGAGAACAGGATATGATTTTAGCGATTTCCTCTTTTTAGTATGTAGACATCTTTATGGACCCTCATTTCTTGGCTGAGGCAAGTAGGAAGTAGGGCAAACAAAAAACTCCCAAATCCCAAGTGCTGCTGGGTTTATACCCCAAAGAGATAATAAGGAAAAATACTTGTACAAAAATATTTATAGCTGCACTCTTTATGGAGGCAAAAAGTTGGAAAATGAGGGCATGCCCTTCGACTGGGGGAAAGGCTGAACAAATTGTGGTATCTGATGGCGATGGATGACTATTGTGCTGAAAGGAATAATGAACTGGAGGAATTCCATGTGAACTGGAAAGACCTCCAGGAATTGATGCAGAGTGAAAGGAGCAAAACCAGGAGAACATTGTACACAGAGACTGATACACTGTGGTACAATCAAATGTAATGGACTTCTCTACTAGCAGCAATGCAATAATCCAGGACAATTCTGAGGGACTTATGAGAAAGAATGCTATTCACATTCAGAGGAAGAACTGTGGGAGCAGAATCACAGAAGAAAAACATATGATCGATCACGTGGTCTGATGGGGATATGATTGGGATTTTGATGTTAAAAGATCACTCTATTGCAAATATGAATAACATGGAAATAGGTTTTGAACAATGACATATGTATATCCCAGTGGAATTGTTTGTCAGTTCTGGGAGGTGGAAGAGAAGAGGAGTGGGAAAAATCATGAATAATGTAATCATGGGAAAATATTCTAACTAAAAAAATAAATAAAAAAGAATCCAAGTGCCAACTTTCTCTACTGTTGCTGAGAAATTTTATATAGACAATAATGAATTACTTAATTTTGAAACAATGTTTTCTCTTGATTAACCAATTACTACACCACTGTTAAGTGACTACTACATGTTGAATATTAACACTTGATGGAGGATAAATATCTTAATGTCAGTTTTACAATGTCCTGGGCAGAACATGTTTCTGTACCTTCAGCTTCTAAGTGTGATATGCTCTGTGAAGACTATTATTTGTTCCTGATATAATAGAAAAAGTAAAAGAAACTTTCTGTTTGAGAAAAACTTTATCTCATGTCTCCATGTCTGATTTCTGTCTTTTTGATTACTCAACTTAAATGGTTCATTGTTAGCTACCAGCTTGGATGTTCTAAGATTATACTCTATCTTCTCAATTTAACCCTCTGTGTTACTCTTAATTTCCACCTTGGCTCTTCCAGTCCTGACTTTCATCAAAGCATATAGTAGTAAGGAGGCCCAGACTTCAATAAATCAACTGAATAAATGTTACAATCATACATCCATTTTGTTTGAAGTATAGGCAGTGTCAGGTGCTGGCAATTAAATAAAAACTAAACAAACCTCAAAAGAAAAAGAAAAAAATTTCCTTGCTTCAAGGAGTTTATATATTCTAGTGAGAGAACTTCAAGTCAGAAGACTTGTATTCAGATTTTCACATTGCTATAAATTAATTGTTTCACTTCATATACCTCTCAGAGACTTACTTTTCTAATTTTTAAAACTAAAGGGTTTCACGGTCCCTTAGGGTGCCTCTAATATTCTGTGATCCTTCACCAAATTTTGTCTACAATTCTAGCTGGGCAATGAAGAGGATGCTGAGCAGTTTCAAAGTTTTTTTTAAACATTTATTAATATTTATTTTTTAGAAAAGTTAACATGGTTACATAATTCCTGCTCTTACTTTCCCCTTCACTCCCCGAGCTCCTCCTCTCCCAGCCCCCATGGCTGAGTTTCAAAGTTTTAAAAAGAAGTTAAGGAGAGGGTAACTAGGTGGCTCAGTGGGTAGAGAGCCAGGCCTAGAGATAGGAGGTACTGGGTTCAGATCTGTTCTCAGACATTTCCTAGCTGTGTAACTCTGGGTAAGTCACTCAACCTCCATTGTCTAGCCCTTACTGCTCTTCTGCCTTAGAACCAATACACAGTGTTGACTCTAAGAAAAAAACCTAAGTATTTTAAAACAAAAGAAAAAAAGAAGTCAAGGATGTAGGAAGTTGGTTTTCTAACACCTTCTTAACTTGCACTTGTTAGGGTCACCTACCTTGGGAGATTTTCCCCAAGGGCTCTCTGCCATCTTTACCTTACTCTCATCCCTAGGTATCATCACAGCTGCATATTTTACTAATAATGCTACTTTGCTTAGCCCATCAATCCCTATTCTCTTTTTTCCTTTAAAAATAATTTCCAAGACCACATTCCATTTATGAGAGTCATCTTACTATTCTCAATGATACCTTTTAAAAGGTCAAATTTTCATCAAGGAATTGTCTTTTCTATTTGTATCCCCAGGGCTCAATATAGTGTTTTGCACTATGAATACTTAATAAATGCTTTATTCATTCATTCTTTCATTTTCTCATTTGCATTACAGTCTGTACTTCACTCTGTTGGTTGCCCATACTTTGTGAACTTTCATTTAAGGCTTTGGGTTTATTATTGGCTCATTTCTTGAATTTTTTTTCCTATCACCTTCTGGTTATTTCATCTCTTCCTGTACTATATCTGTTCTTTATAGTTAATAGCTTCATGGGCATATATAAACAGTTTTCCTTTTCAGTTTAAAGCCACTTGAATAGATTTTCAAGGAGCCAGGCAAGTGTGTTCTTGTCAACCTTTGATAATTATATTCCATCCTTGGTCAGGAACCCATAATTCTCATATTTCAAGCTGTGGTTGTTAAGGCCACATACCATTCTTAGATACCATCTTCTTAGCCATCTATTCATTTCCCAGCTCAAGCCTGGAAGTCAAGACAGTTAGGTTTTAATCCTGTCTCTGTTATCAACTTTATAACTTCATTGTTGTTCATTTGTTTCAGTTGTGTCTGGTTCTTTGTGATCCCATTTGGGATTTTCTTGTCAAAGATACTGGTGTTGTAGACCATTTTCTTATCCAGCTTGTTTTACAGGTAAGGAAACTGAGACAAACAAGCTTAAGTGACTTGCCCAGGGTCACACAACTAGTAAGTATCTGAAGCTGGATTTGATTTCAGGTCTTCTTGACTCTGGGTCTGGTGCTCTATCTACTGTGTCACCTCGGTGCCCTATAATTACATAACTACCTGGTCCCTATCTTATTGCAAGAAGAAATTAAGAAAGAAAAATCCTTTTGATTCCTGAAAGAATTTGACTTCATAGTTACTCTGTTTCTCTTCCATAGGGCTTGGTAAATATATCCTACTCCTACCTCTCTATTCATGATGTCATACTACCTCAATAATAATTTTATTAATAATAAGTAACATATAAAACACAGCTTGTATTATTAAAAAGAAATCTCAAAATGCTTATATGAAAACAATGTATTAGCTGGGGAATAAAAAGAGGATGCCAGAAAATCCTAGGGAACAGATTATTATTATTGATTCAGTAATTATTAAGACACCTGAAAGTCCCCTGCTTTATAATACCTTTGTTGATTATCAGAAAGATTTTGACTCAATTCTATACTCATGGCTTATTCATATATTACAAGGTTATAAAATAGACTATATGTTCACTGTCTTCCATTTTTACTCTGCCCAGAGTATATGTTAAGACTGGAATTGTATAGATGTTAATTGTTCTAAAAGTCTTCTTTCCACTTAGCTTTGACTTTTTGAATGACCACCATTCTTTTATCTATACACCCATAGCCTTCTTTTAGGAGTGTCCTTTGTACAAAAATATTTATAGTTATGCTCTTTGTGATGTCAAAAAATTGGAAAACGAGGGGATGTCCTTCAGTTGGGGAATGGCTGAACAAATTGTGGTGTATGCTGGTGATGGAATACTATTGTGCTCAAAGGAATAAAGTACTGGAGGAATTCCATGTGAACTGGAATGACCTCCAGGAATTGATGCAGAGTGAAAAGAGCAGAACCAGGAGAACATTGTACACAGAGACTGATACACTGTGGTAAAATCAAATGTAACGGATTTCTCTACTAGCAGCAGTGCAATGATCCAGGACAATTCTGAGGGACTTATGAGAAAGAATGCTATCCATATCCAGAGAAAGAACTGTGGGTGTATAAACACAGAAGAAAAACAACTGCTTAATCGCATGGGTTGGGATGTAGACTCTAAATGACCACCCCAGTGCAACTATCAATAATATGGAATTAGGTCTTGATCAATGATACATGTAAAACCCAGTGGAATTGTGCATCGGCTAGGAGGATAATGGGGTGGGCGGACTGTGTGGGGAGGGAAAGAACATGAATCTTGTAACTATGGAAAAATATTCTAAAAAATAAAAAAATAAAAGATTATAATGAGTTTCTTAAATAGTTAACTGTCAAAATTGAAAAGACTCAGGAGATTAAAAATAAATAATTGCCTTCTAATAATTAAAAAAGTGTCCTGCTTGAAGAATATCAAGACATATCTAAGTATGCCCTTATCCATCACTTCTTTTGACCTTTAGATTTAAGCTCAAAATCTTCAATTTCTATTCTTCCTTGACACACATGAATGATTTTATACTGATTGAATCCAAATGACATTTTAATATTGTTAGAGAAAATTTCTATACGATTAAGTAGCTATTGAATTTACTTTTCAGTAGAGGCATAAAACTTGATGTCATCTATGTACATAAAACTCGTGTCATGTATATGTCATGTATGCTAAATAAAATGTTTTCATTTGGCATCTTCTTTAACTTGTAAGCCAAATGTCATTTTATTCAGCAGAGATAACATTGCATTTAATGCTGGCAAAACCATAACAAATTTAATCTGTCTCCTCGAACAATATGATATTCTAGATCAGTTGTACTTGGTATTATTGTGTTAGTATGTTTTTAAATATAGAACAACCTTCCAAATCAAAAATAGTAGACTGAGTCCTGGACTTAGAATCAGAAAGACTTGAATATAAAACCTGCCTCAGTTATTTATTGGTTTGGCAAGTCATAGGCTCTCCTAGTCCAAATTTCTTCATCTAAAATAGAGACAGCAGTACCTTCCCTATAAAATAGTTGAAAGAATCAAATTGAATAACATTTAAAGCATTTTGTAAACATTAAAAGTACTTAAAAATGCTAGCTATTATTAACAAATTTAGTGTAAATGCCAGGCTTCTTTCATGTGATTAAATGAGCACTAAATTGAAAATGAGTTGCTGTTTTTACCCCTGGGACTTTCTGGCACATCCCTTTTGCTCCTCAGCCAGCCTATTTTTTTTTCTTTTAAGTCTTTATGGATTTTGACTGATTTAAACTAAAGTGTCTAACCTATCAAGCTAGGGATAGGGATATAATGGATACTGCCAGCTCTTCTCAAATCTGCTTCTTCCTAGAAGCCTTTCCTTTCAGTAAGCTGAAGTGGAGTTGGCATCTTACATCTTCCTCTAAAAGCAAGGGATTTCAGGGCCTGAAGTAACTCAAAGTTTAAGGGACTCAAAGACCTTCTGAAGAACATAAGCTGTCTCCAACGCTTGACAACTCCTCCTGGCCCCCCGTGTAGGGTAGGGTATTAATATCCACCAATAATGAAAGAGTCCAATGGCAATGGACTTTGGGACTAGGATCATACATATAATTGACCTTTATTGATAGAAGTCAATGGTATTTATTCTCATCCTTTGTCAATCAATATGTGATGCCTTTTGTTAGAAAAAAATGAGATTGGGCCAACATCAGAAAAGATGCTGGTTAAATATTTTGATCGTAATTTATGCCTTACTCTGAGGCTTTTGAGACAATTATGAATCTTATCTGGATCTACCACTTTCACTTTTGCAGAAAATCTAGAGTTTTGGTTACCTCTTTTGATATAATCATTTTGTTCTTTACATTAATAGCATGTAAGATTACTACTCTTCATTTGTTCCAATTTGTGTTTTTGTTATGTTTTAACCTAGTGTAGATAATCAAAATTTTCTACATCCTTGATCTTCTGTCATCCTTGCTTTCTTCCTTTTCTTGACTTTTTAATTTCATCATGTACTTTCTCCTATATCTTTGAGGATGGTATAAATGTGGTTATCGTTATTATTATTATTGTTATTATTATTATTATTATTAGTAGTAGTAGTAGTAGTAGAGGTAGTAGTACCTGGGGCCAATCTGTACTATAATACCAAAGAGAAAGATATATAGAGTCCTGGAATTGGAGTCAAGAAATTCAAATTTGGTCTTAGTCTTACCTATTGTATGATTCTGGGCAAGTCACTTAATCTCTGTCTTGTTATAGACAATCTAGAGCCTGGGTTAATTGTGGGTGTTGAATCCTAAGTGGGACACTTAGGTATGATAGTGAACCCAAAAGGATCACCCACTACAGTTGATGTTATAAGATTATATGGGATCTGCTTATCCCAAACTCAAGATAAGTACAGTATCCCAGGACTACCAGCCAAGCAAGGAATTAGATGATAGAAGAGTTCAGCTAACTCTGCCCATCTGAAGCCCTGTGCCTTTGATAAGGCCTTTTCTGACTGCGGATTTGATCACTAATGTTGAAAGAATATAATAAACCTCTTCACTTAAACTGGCACAAGATGTAATCTACTAGAGCCCACTAGATCTTTGATGAAGCTCAGGCAAGTTATAGTTTTAAAGATGATTTAATATCTAATAGATCTAGGAGAGGAGGAGCTGGGTAATGGCTGGAAAAGTAGGAGTAGGAAATCCTTAACTATACTTAGATGATTATATTATTGATGAATCCTCTCTCATATATTGATGATCAAAGTTCTTGATTGTTGACAGCTTGGCTGAGGCTGGATAGGCCTCAACCTAGAGTTAAGGTTATTCTGCTGAATGCTGAATGATAGGTTTTGTTGGTCTTCTTGGTAAATGTAATTCAGGAAACAGGGATTGATGAAACATAGTTGAAAGCTGGTTGCCGGTTGATGAATGAATAGAGCACAAGCTAAGGCCTACCCAATTCACCCTTCATCAAAGTATCTCACAATTGAGATCCCAGATGGGTTCAAATCCCTGCCTTTTATATCCGAGCTTAACTGCCCTGGCTCCTGCCAGGCTCCTGCCCAGCTCAGTCCATTCCACATTCTAAGCAGGTAACTGTCCATCATCTTGATTTCAACATAGCTGTCAAATATTTTTTTACAGTCTGCCTCAGTTTCCTCATCTGTAAAATGATGATAATAATAATAATAGGACCAACCTTTCAGGGTTGTTGTAAGCATCAGATCATAAAATATTTTTAAAGTGTTTAACATAATGCCTAATATAGAATAGGCATTCATTAAGATTTAAATTTTAAAAATCATCAGCCCCCTACTTGATTTTGTACCACAGTTCCAGTAATTGGTCTGATTTTTTCCATTCTGATTAGTCCTTCCCCTTGTACCTCAGCTTTAGTATTAGGGTTTGTATTTCTTTCCTCTGCCCCTTCATTGATAGTCCCTTCTGAAACAAGACTTTGCTTTTATCTTTCTAGTCCTTCTTACTGTTATCCATGTGCCTGGACTACCCTTACATCATGCTTTACCTTCCTGCCAGGGCACTCCCTAGCTACCACTGTTTGCTTGGATATATCTCTAACTTTTGTATGCTGCCAGAGATACCTGACATCTCAGTCAGTTTCCTAATTTTCTTCCTAATGTCCACGCCTAGGATCACTCTTGGTTGTCTCTTTGCCAGGCAAGTTTACCTAGCTCCATTCCTTGAGCCCTAGTCCTGTTACCTATGACATTCCCCTAGCTGTGAAACAGTCATGATTTGTTATCCTATAGATCTGAATTTATCTATTTGATAGTTTAATTTAGTTTGTGCTATTAGCACTCATTGTTTCTGGGAGACAATCTTGGAGATGGATGTCAAGCTGCTATCTAAATTAAATCTCTTCTACTTATATTATTTGCCTTTTTACCAAATCGGTAATCACAATCAAAGAAGCAACTAACTTATTTTGACATGATATGTTTTTAATTAAACCACATTTATTCTTTATTAGAAACTTTCATTCTAAGTACTCACATAATGAGTACATTATCCTCTAGTACAGTGATGAAAAACCTATGACACAGGTTCCAAAGATGGCACACAGAGCACTCTCTGTGGGCATGCAGCTTTCCCCCCTCCCCATTCATTACTAGAAAGGCAAAGGGACTAGGGAGGAGCTGCTCTCCTTCCCCCTCTATCATGCCTGATGACATTTTTTCATATCCCCGCTCCTTTGCCCAGCAGCTCAATGGGAGCACACAGGGAGTAAGGTGGGCAGCTCACAGGTGGCAGAGCTAGAGGGGAGTAGAGTGCCCTGGCCACTCCCCTCCCCTTTTCTAGGATTGCTGAAGTCATTCCTCACTTCACCTGCCCCTCCAATCAGTAGCCCAATGGGAGCAGTTTCTCCCTCCTCTGTGTGGGGTAAAGCAGGGGGAGCAGGGCATGCCTGGCACAGGGTGGAAGGGAGGGGCATGTCACAGAGTCTGGGAGGAGGGGCAAGGCATTTGGCCTGGGGTGGGGTGGGGGTGGGGCTCAGCACTCTGTCTCTAAAAGGTTTGCCATCATTGTTCTAGTATATCACAGAATAGGAAATAAGCAGCTATGTTGTTAGTTACATAACTTCCCTTCCTGACTATTTTAAGGATTATGCTGAGTCTGGAGTCAGGAAGACTGAATTCAAACCCAGCTTCAGATACTCATTAGCTGTGTGACTCTGGGCTAGTCACTTTACTCCATTTACTTTGGTTCTGTCATCTGTAAAAAATGAGCTGGAGAAGGAAATGGCAAATCACTTTAGTATCTTTGCCAAGAGAACCCCAAATGAGGTCACAAATATTTGGACATGACTGAAATGACTGAACAAAAATAACCTACCTGAGAGGTTGAGAGAGACAGAGAGACAGAGACAGAGACAGAGAGACAGAGAGACAGAGAAAGAGAGACCGTCTGTTTCTGTTGTGTAGGGTAGGTGGGTGAGGGAGGCATTGCTTTATACTCCAACTTTGAGAGGGCCAAGTTATTGGGAGATGAGAATTAACTCAACAAGTGATAAAAGGTAGGAGGAGGGTGCTTTATTTTAGAACAGAGCTAAGACTCATGCATATCTGTAAATTCCTTTAATCTCACCGAAGGGAAGTCAAAAGTTTTTGTCCTAATCCTCCAGCCCCATAGGCTTTAGGATATGTTTTTGTATGTATGTTAATTCTTTCCATCTTTATAGTTGTCCTTTAAAATTTTTTTCAACTTTATAAAAATGTTAAATGAAATAAGGTCAAGCCCAGAGCCATGGGGCCCTCTGTTAGAAACCTACCTACAAGCTGATGTTGACTCAAGAATGAACACTCTTTGGGGGCCTTGCCATTCAACCAATTTTGACCAATCAATTGTTTTATCATAGTATCCATAACTTATCATCTTGTCTATGAGGATAGCATTCAAGACCTAGTCAAATGTTTTGCTGAGAATAGAGATACATACGCTATGTTTACAGGATTTCCTTAACCCGCCTGTCTAGTGACTAGTGACTGTCTCAGAAAAGGAAATGAGGTTGATTTGGAGTGACTTATTCCTGATGAAGCTATGCTGGCCTTTAGTGATTACAACTTCTCTTTCTAAATATTCATAAAGAACCCCATTGAATATTCCTGGGGATCAAAGTTCAGCTCACCAATCTATAGTTTTTCTTTCCTTTAAAAAAATTAGTACAATATTGTTTTACTCTGGACTTTTAGTAGCCTCTCTCCCATTTTCCAGGATCTCTGAAAGGCCAGCTGCAGTGAGGGGCTCAGCAATTATATTAGCCAGTTGTTTTCTCAATAGCCTCGGGTATCATTTCTCCAGGCTTAAAAATATGAGGTTATTAAGGGAAGCTAGAGTTCTTTTGGACTTCTCTAAGATAATCGAGTTTCAACTTTTTATAACATTTTTTATTCTATTTTTCATTTTGAAGATCGTTTTGTTTGGCAGAGAAAACAGAAGTGAAAAAGGAATTGATAATTAGTGTAATGCCTGTCCATTATCACTATATAATCTTTCTCTCACATACAACAGAGTTAACCAGCCCTTTTTGTTGTCTAGTAACTTATAACCAGCCTCAGCTCATTCTGAAATTTAGCACTCTTTTAGTCATTATTATAGGACCACATACTTATCTGAATGAATCCTCAGTTATCTGTTCTTCTATTCACATTTTTATTTTTGTCTATTTGATATGAGATGGTCCCGAGTTCCCTGTGCAGCCACATCCAACTGTTTTTCCTTCTTATTGGAACTGTTTCTGTTATTGTCTTCAAATTTTGTTTTTTAGAATTTCCCATCTCTCACTTCTTTTATCACACTTTAAGTCATGGGATCAAAGGAATAAAGGAAACAAGAGTTTATTAAATACCTATTATGTGCCAGGCACTGTGGTAAGCACTTAAAAATATCTATTTTGATCCCCCAACAATGTTGCGAGGTAGGTACTACTATTATTACCCCCATTTTACAAGTGAGGAATTGAGGCAGATTTTCAGTGACTTACCCAGGCTTTCAGAGCTAGTAAGTGACTCAGGCATGATTTAAAGTCAGGTCTTCCTGACTCTAAGTCCAGTACTATAACAACTGAACCACTTACCTGCTTCATAAGAACATACATTTGGAGATGAAAAGGGCCTAGATATTTATCTCAGTCCAACCTCTTCATTTTACAAATGAAGAAATTAAAGCCCAAGATGGTTAGGAGCCTTACTTATCTGAGGTTACATAGTTAGCTGGGGCTGAGATCTGAATCCAAGTCATTTGGTTGCAAATCCAGGGCTCTTTCAATGATGCCTGTTGCACTGCTGATCCTACCTATTCTTTCTCTTAATCAACTGAGAACTATTCTCAAATCTCAGGTTCATATCAGACTACATTTGCCTGTCCTCTATTAGAGAATCAAACCTCCAAGGTTTTCATCATTTCTGCCTGGCATCAAGTTGCTCACTTTTTTTTTAAAATTTTTAAAATTTTATTTTTTAGAAAAATTTTTTCCATGGTTACATGATTCATGTTCTTACTCTACCCTCCAACCCCCCCCCCCCAAGTTGCTCATTGTTGATAAGAATCTCATCTAGAACAGCAGTTCCTCTTGTTACTTAAGCACTTTTTGAAGAGTGAATTATTAAGACAAACTAAGAAGGTTATCAGTTGTTCCTTTTATCAGAAAACAGGCTCTAGCAGATGTTTGTGTAATTGAAGTTCCCCATCACTCCTGTGTTATGCCACCCAGGTAGGTTGGCGATCTGTTTCCTGAACTATTCACTTCTTCACTGCTTTCTAGGTGAGTGTGTAGTAGCCTCTCATAATAATAATTTTTCTTTTTTCTCCTATTTACATACGTCTGAGGACTTTTCATTATGTTTGTAACTTTTATTTCATTATTTTTTTGGTGGAACATAGCTTTTTCTTCAAACCCTTACCTTCTGAAATCTATCTATTGATTCACATTTTTACTTCTAAGACAGAAGAGAGGTAAGGGTTAGGCAACATGGGGTTAAATGACCTGTCCAAAGTCACACAGCTAGGAAGGGTCTAAGGACAAACTTGAACCCAGGTCCTCCTGACTCCAGACCTAGCAGTCTGTCCTCTGTGCTACCTAGCTTACCTGAGCATATCTTCTTAAAATATAAGCTTTCCCTTCACAGAGATAGCTGGTGGCATATTTAAGCCCTGGTACCAGTCAGGAAGACCTGAGTTCAAATGTGACCTTAGACATTTATTAGCTATGTGATACTGGACAAGTTGCTTACTCTTTATGTTCCTCAATTTCTTCAACTGTAAAATGAGAACAAGTCTAAAAAACTTACAATGAAGATTACTATGAGGATCAAATGAGCTAGTATTTATAAAAGCTACACCGGGCACATATAGATGCTATATAAATGCTTATTCACATTCCCCTTCTCTCTTTCTCTATACTTTCCTACATTTCTGATTCAATTCAACAAGCATTTATCAAGAGCAAAGCACCATGCTTTGTTCTGGAGATATAAAGACACAAATGGAAAAGTTCCTACCCTGGAGGAGCTTTCTACAACTGTATATTTAGTGTACCAGGTTTCAGTGATGCCTTTGAAGTGAAATTTGCCTCCTTGTGTTAGGATCATTAAATGTTCACCCTTTTATCATCCATACTTGGTGTGTAAGCATCTGAGAGCATGAGATTGATAGCTTACTCCTTTCTTGGACTGTCTCTTGTGAATTACTGGTATTCTCTACTGCTAGTCTTCAGATAGTGGCAGGTACTGCTTCTCATCTTTGACTTGGTAGACATATTTAGACTGTTTTCTCCCTTCGATATATGATGTCTTAAAACCTCATGAAGCCTGTTTTCTGGTCTAAGAAACCATATGTAAACTGACCTTTTGAAATGAGAAGAACCGTCAGACGTGTTCCTGGTGATATTTTACATGCTACCAGCACGAATTCTGTGTCCCTTCTTTATTTCTTATGGAGAAGATGGTTTTCCTAGGATCCTAGTATTTTTTTTTAGGGATTGGCACCTGACTCATGGTTCTTGGGTTTGTCTTGGCTTTATTCTCTGGGAGTCCTTAAATGAACCTGGGCCTCAGTTTTATCATCTTTAAAATGAGGTGGTTGGTCCTATTGATCTCTAGACCTCTAAATTCTGTGCTCCTTTCCTTAAATATTTTACATTTCAGTTTTTTAATTGTTTGTTTAAAACTCCTGTTGATTCGCATTAGAGAAAGAGGATTTTTGTTTAACAATGGGGCTAACTTTGATTTAGTTATGTACTCTTTTCAGCTAGAAACTCAGACATTATCTTGAAGGTGTTCAATTAAGTGTGTTTTGGAAGAAAAGACCTTTGGGTTGTAAAGTAAAGGTACTTCAAGTAATGAAGGAACTCCTTTCTTAGCTCTGAATAGTATCACCTTCCCCTACTATTCTTTTTACCTTAAAAAAACCCTTTTATTAAAATGGCTAAGAAGCAAATGAGCAA
Organism: Gracilinanus agilis; assembly: GCF_016433145.1. Lineage (NCBI taxonomy): Eukaryota > Metazoa > Chordata > Mammalia > Didelphimorphia > Didelphidae > Gracilinanus > Gracilinanus agilis. Next base: position 440,040,680 of record NC_058130.1, on the reverse strand, counting down.
AATAAGAAGCAAAAAAACCCCCCACAACTTACAAAGTAAGTTTTTCAGGAAGATTAGAATCTGAGTATAATTTAACATTTTTATTGCCTTATTACTCTTGTTCAACCATCTAATGATTGGACTATTGTAATTTCCTTGTAATTCTGGTCTCCTTGAATCCATCTCTTTTTTTCCCTCTTAAACCATTCTAATTCTCGAATTCTGTGATTCTGTGAAGATAGAGCTAGACAGACTCTAATGTCCTTTTCAACCCTTAATCTAGTATTATGTTCAGAATTGAACTCATTATCTTCTCACCTAAATTGCCCCCTCCTTTCAATTTCCTTGTTTTGGATAAAAGCAATATCACCCTCCTAGGCACTCATGTTTTTAATCTGAGATACCTCTCACTTTTTCTCCTTCACCCTCCATCCATGTTCAAACAGTGATGAAATCATAACATTTCTCTCCTTTCTGTGCTTCTTCCTAATTTAATAACCACTGTCCCAATTCAGACCTTGTCTCCATTTGCCTGAAATATTGTAATTGACTTCTAATTGGTCTTTCTTCATTCTCTCACCTCTCTGGTCTATTTTCAACCTAACTTAAAAGTAATTTTTCTACAGCATGCACTTTACCATGTCACTCCCTTGCTCAAAAACCTTCAGGGACTCCAGATTGACTTTGAGATAAGTCGTACATTCCTCATCATGTCATTTAAAGTCCTCTACAGGAATTCCATGTGAACTGGAATGACCTCCGGGAATTGATGCAGAGTGAAAGGAGCAGATCCAGGAGAACATTGTACACAGAGATTGATACACTGTGGTAAAATCAAACATAACAGACTTCTCTACTAGCAGCAATGCAATGATCCAGAGCAAGGCTGAGAGACTTATGAGAAAGAAAACTAGCCATATGCAGAGGAAGAACTGTGGGAGGAGAAACACAGAAGAAAAACAACTGCTTGAACACATGGGCTGTTGGGGATATCATTGGAGATGTAGATAATAAATGATAACTCTAGTCCAACTATCAATAATATGGAATTAGGTCTTAATCAATGATACATGTAAAACCCAGTGGAATTATGAGTCGGCTAAGAGGGTTGCGGGGTTTGGGGGAGAGGGAAAGAACATGAAACATGTAACTACGGGAAAATATTCAAAATAAGAATTAAAAAAAATTTGATTTCCCCCCCCAATAAATAAACGAAGTCCTCCACAGTCTGATTCTAAAATATCTTTCTAGCCTTACTTCACATCATTCCCCTTCATGCATTCTGTATATTCTATCTCTTATCTCTCTGCATGCATTTACAGTGTTCTCCTTGTTTAGAATGCATTGCTTTATTACATCTTCTCCAAAACTTAATCTGTTGAGACTTAATTGAAATGCCACTTAATTTTAACCCATTTTATTCATTTATCCACTCAGCTGTCAGTGCTTGTTCCCTCTTCAAATTAGCTTTGCTTACTTACTTACCTTTGTACACAGCATTTTCTTCTAGTAGAATATAAGCTCCTTGAAAGCAGGGGCTATATCCTTTTGTTTTGCTACTCAGTGGAATGCCTCATACCTAACAGATTCTTTGTTTTTAATTTAAAATTTTTAATCTTTCCAGATTACACTTCGATAAATTTTCAATATTCATTTTCTGACTTTTTGTAATCCATATTCTCTCCCTCCTTCTTCCCTTCTCCCTCCCCCCCCAAAAAGCAGGTAATATGCAATAGGTTGTATATATACTATCACATAATACATATATCCAGGTTCATTGTGTTATGAAGCAAGACATATATTGCTTACACTAGAGAAAAATTTGTGGAAGAAATAACTAATAGCTTCTTTTTCCTGAAAAAATCTTTACCTTCTGTCTTGGAGTCAATACTGTATATGGTTCCAAGGCAGAAGAGTGGTAAAGACTAGACAATGGGGGTTAAGTGACTTGCCTATGGCTAGGAAATGTCTGAGGCCACATTTGGACCTCTAGTCTCTAGACCAGCTCTCAATTCACTGAGTCACCCAGCTGACCCCAACTAAGGCTCTTTTTTTTTTTTTTTAAACCCTTACCTTCTGTCTTAGAATCAATACTGGGTATTGGTTCAAAGGCAGAAGAGTGGTAAGGGTTAGGCAATGGAGGTCAAGTGACTTGCCCAGGGTCACATAGCTAGGAAATGCCTGAGGCCATATTTGAACCTAGGACTTCCTCTCTTATATAGGCCTGGCTCTCAATCCACTGAGTCACCCAAGTTGCCCCTCAACAGACTCTTAGTAGATGTTACTTGAATGTATGCATAATTATTATAGTTTACATTATGATTTTAAAGAAAAAAGCCCTTTGGTTCTTCTTTTTATCTTCTTGCTTTGGCATACAAGCTTATAGGTTTGTATATGGCTCCCCATCTCCCAATTTCTATGGCTTTATTTGAAATCAGTTATAACACAACTTCCTTCATAGTAGCAGGATAAAAATTCCCTTCCTTACTCCTAAGTTAGCAGAGGAAATACTACCAATAGGGAAGAGAAAAACATAGCCCTGCCTCTCAAATTTCTTTCCCCTAGATCTCCTTTCCCTCCTTTCATCTATCAGGAGGAGCAAGAGAAAGAAAAGCTAAGTATAGCATCTCTGCATTGAGAGTATAACTTTATTTCTGATTTACTTGCTATTCTGCCCTTGGTGAATAGGAAACAGAGGTTTATTTAAAAAATAGACAAGCCTGAAGGCACCAATTAGCTAAGGTGCCTCTCTGTTCCAAAAGCATGATGCCAGGGGTAAGAAATCTTCTTTTGGAGAGGATATACACATTCTAGCCAAGGATTGGAAAAACTGACAGACCACTTCTTATGGGAGAAAACCATTGAATGATTTATTCTATAATCTCAAGATTAAGTGTATGAAGTTTCTCTTTTTTTTTTTTTTTTCTGAAATAGCTGTATGGAAAGTCTTTGGGTGTTAAGTTAAAAGAGCAAAGAAAAAGAGCCTACCCTTCTCTCTTCTATAAAGAAGAGGGAGTATCTCAGCTGAGGACTTTAACCAAAATAAGAGACAGAAAATCAAGAGGAGCTCTAAAATAGTGCAATTATACCTCAAAGCTATTTTTCATCTATGATATTGTTATCATTGTATTAATTGGTTTAGTTCTTCTTACTTTATTCTCTATCACCTTATTAAGATCTCCCAAGAGATCTCTGAAATTTTCCCTCTCATCAATTCTTATGTTCTATTTGAAAATATTCTATTTTATTCATATTTTGCAATTTATTTAGCCATTCCCCAAAAGGAGGAAACTCCACTAGTTTCCAATTTTTGGCTATCATAAAAAGAGCTGCTATAAATGTGTTGTACCTAAAGTTTGTCCCAAAAATCTTAGTACAACTTAAAACCATAATGCTATCAAAACTTAAAACATCCCAAAGACTTTTGGAATACTTTGTACAGATTATTTTCTTCTTTTTAATTTCTTTGATATAGTGCTATGCCTGTTCAAAGCATATACACAAAAAAATGCCTGCCCTTTGATCCAGCCATACCATTGTTGGGGTTGTACCCCAAAGAGATCATAGATAAACAGACTTGTACAAAAATATTTATAGCCGCGCTTTTTGTGGTGGCAAAAAACTGAAAAATGAGGGTATGTCCTTCAATTGGGGAATGGCTGAACAAATTGTGGTATATGCTGGTGATGCAATACTATTGTGGTCAAAGGAATAATAAACTGGAGGAATTCTATGTGAACTGGAAAGACCTCCAGGAACTGATGCAGAGTGAAAGGAGCAGAGCCAGAAGAACATTGTACACAGAGACTGATATACTGTGGTAAAATAGAATGTAATGGACTTCTGTACCAGCAGCAGTGCAATGACCCAGGACAATTCTGAGGGATTTATGGTAAAGAATGCTACCCACATTCAGAGGAAGAACTGCAGGAGTGGAAACACAGAAGAAAAACAACTGCTTGAACACATGGGTTGAGGCGGACATGATTGGGGATGTAGACTCGAAACTACCACACCAATGCAACTACCAACAATTTGGAAATAGGTCTTGATCAATGACACATGTTAAAACCAGTGGAAATGTGCATCGGCTATGGTGGAGGGGGGAAGTCGGGGGGGGGGGTGAAGGGGAAAGTAAGAGCATGAATCATGTAACCATGTTAACTTTTCTAAAAAGTAAAAATTATTAAATAAAAAAATATCAAAGCATATACACAAATTGGTAACTTTTGGGTCATGGTTCCAAATTGCTTTCCAGAATGGTTTAAGTCATTGATGGGCAAAGTTTTTAAAGAGGGGGCCAAAGGAAAGGAAATTCTCATCTGTCAGTCGGTTTCTAAGGCAACTCTTTCGAAGTTTCATTGTATTGTATTCTACTCATTGTATTCGTCAGATTAGGAATAATGTCACAGGGTGGATAAAACATTTCAGGGGACCACATTTGGCCCAGAGGCAATAGTTTGCCCATCACTGGTTTAAGCAATTCACAGTTCCAGTACAGTACTGTTTTCCTACTCCTCCAACATTTATAATTTTCCTCTTTTGTCATCTTTTCCAGTCTGATAGATGTGAGGTAGAATTTCAAAGCTGCTTTAATTTGTATTTCACTAATTGTTTGGGATTTAGAACATTTTTTCATATCACTGTTGTTAGCTTGGTTTTTTGTCTTTGAAAACTGCCTGTTCATTTCCTTTGATCATTTATCTATTGATAAGTTGTCCTTAGTCTTATAAATTTGAATCAGTTTCTTATATATCTTATCAATGAGACTGTTATTAGAAAAATGTGTTGCAAGATTTTTCTCCCCTGCCCTATTTCCCTGCTTCTCTTCTAATTTTACTGCATTACATTATGTGTGTGTACATGTATGTATGTGCATGTGTGAAAACTAAATTTCAGTTAGAGGTCAGTAAAAATATAAATGCAACTTCTTTCTCATCCAAGTTCACAAACTCCCTGAAATCTATCCACATGGTTGAGAACTACTGTTTGGAACCTTGAGCCTCAAATGTTCTTCCATCTGGATTTCTAATGTCTATGAGCTCACAAATGTGAAAGAGTTACACTTCCAGCTCAGAATTTCCTGAGGAATGGGTGCTATAATCAGGAAAGTATATAGAAAGTGAGTGAAAAGAAATAGTAGAAAAGTTGTCTGAAATTAAAGGAGACTTTAGAGTCTACATTGAAAAAAAAAATTGTGATTAGTCAGCCTGTGGGATATTATTACACACACACACACATATAAATATACACACACACATATATGTATATATACACATCTGTACACATCCTCTAAGCTAACAAATGACACTAGGGACTTGTCATAATAGATTGTTGGACTTTATTTTACCATCAATGAATCATGCACTTAGGGTGTTCCTTTCCCCTTTTGATGTTGAGTGGTCTGGTGAGTTAGGGGGATGTCTACCCCAAGCATGTGAAGACTTCCCCCAACAGAATGGGCAGAGGAGAACAATTTATTCCAATAGCTATGAAGTTGGCTGATGCCATGAAGTTGCTGGTAGCGTTTAGAGCTTGATCAAACATTGAAGAAGCCAAGTTCATCTATTGCATCTCAGGCCACTGCTAGTCATCCTAACTTTTGTCTTTCCACTGGACTTCATTGACTCCAGAAGACATAGTAAAGCTGATGGCTTTGTGCAACTCTGCCTCACTTAAATTCAATTTATGGGCAAGTTAAGTCATCATTCAGTGATGTCACTGGTCTTCTTTGAAAATAAAGAAAAACAACAATTACATTGTATTTCTACCCCTTTATTGAGGTTTATTGCCTCATTGCAAACTACATAACAAAGCAGACTTGCTTCGGCAGCCAAAGTTTTCCAACAAGGGGAATGTCCAAAACCTCTACTCTCTTAGTTCCTGGGCTTCTAATAGGCAGCTAGGTGGCACAGTAGTTAGGGTACTAAACCTGGAGTAAGGAAGATCTTCCTCAGACACCATCTATGTGTCACTGGGCAAGTCAACATCTCCCTGATTGATTTTCTGCATCTGTAAAATAAGCTTGTTGAGAGAATATAACACAGGTTAACACACATTAAAGTGTGATGTAAATACTTATAATAATAAAAATGATGACAATAATAACCATTAATTATTACACGTGAGACCTGGACCCCGTTCTGGAACCAGAGAGAAAGAGAGGCTTTTCTGAAACCCTAGAAAGGTCCCTATGGCTGCTCCCCATAATATTCACAGGGAGTGCAGCTGAGAGGCACTGGTTTAGGAACCAGGATACCTTTTTTGTCATTTTCAATGTCAGGACACTGTGGCAAGTTGTCACTTTAAATCTCATATAAATATATGATTACAAGATAAGCAAATTCATGTGATCATTTTTTTCTTTATAATCCCAAATGTTAATATAAAGTTGAATTTAAGCATTTATCCTCAAAATATCCATTTTAAGCAGAGCTTTAAAGAGGCAATCATCCCATCATCATTCAAAATAAAGAAAAAGACTCAATTTGCTTTGCAAATCCTTTTGAGTATACTAAGAAACTAATAAAAATAAGGAGTGAGGCTATAAGGTTAGATTAGAAAGGAGAAAGAAGACATAATATCATACAGTAGAATAGCAAACAGATCATACCTTTTAAAAATTGCTAAGATTAGGCAAAATGGGGGAGCAGTCAAGTTTTTAAACCTAGCCAGGGCTGGTGGCACAATGTGAATTTGCATAGTACTTCGCATAAATAAGAATATTGTGTTTCTAAACCCCAAACTCTATGCATGAAAGCTGGAGTTATGGATGTTTTCAAAAGTCTATTAGGTATTTCATGTGGGCTATTTGGTTTCCTTAACATTTTATTTTAAAATAATCAATTTATGTCTATCCTAGGCTAAGAGAGACAGTAGTTAAAGTCTGGTTGTTATTGCCAGTTGTTAGCCTCTCCTACAGGGACCAAAAAATGCTCTAGAACTCAATCAGATCAGGAATTCTAGGCTGCTCTATCTCTTCAGGCTTCTTAAGAATTGATGAATGTAAAGTGCCAGCAAATGAAGCAAAGTGTGATGCAGAATGTGTCATATTAATGAAGCAGTCTGTATAGTGTTCATACTTTTACATCATCAGAGAGGATGTCTTTAATTATTATTATTTTTTTTTAGCAGTACCTAACAAACAACTATTCCCTTTGGAAAACTTGATTAATTCTGAACAAATCTTTCTTTGGAAATCCTTCTGTGATTTCTACCGAGCCACTCATTCAAAAAGTCATCCAAAGACTTCTGGAGGGTAGGGCTAGGACAGGGAGGATGTTACTGTGGGTTGGAGAGGGCACGTGTTCCAGTGTTCCAGTAGCCCTCTGATTCCATTACTGTAGGGAAACTCCTTCTATTATGGAAACTTCTTCCAACAATGCAGTTTGGCAATTCAAGAGGGGCATGGTGTACCTCATCACACATGTATGGGAGGCAAGGACAAACTCAAAGACTATTACAGCCTAGGGTAAATATATATATATATATATGCATATATATATATGCATATATATACACAAATTATATATACATATTTTATATTTTAATTGTTATATTTTTATATTTTATTATCTATCTATCTATCTATCTATCTATCTATCTATCTATCTATCTACCTATCTATCTAATCTATCTATCTATCTATCTATCTATCTTTTTTCTTTCCCCCCCAGACTTATGGTTTAATACAGAATTCAACATCGAGTTGAATTCACTCATGGAGAGAAATGGTCTCTCAAGAAGCCTGGCCTCAGCGCTAACAATGTGACCTTAGGCAAGTTACTTAACCCTACGGGTTGTACTTTATCTTTGAAATAGAAGGTTCAAATAGGCAATCTCTAAAACCCCTTCCAGGTCTAAGATTAGTCTTTGGTAATAAACTTGTGATTTGATGATTCTTTCCTGAGAATTCGCCTCCAGAAAAAGAGCTATACTCACATAGAATTTTTCAGTTTATTTTCACTCAGGGAATAAAACAACTCTCCAATTTGGGGCAAAGGGATTTTACTAGTCCTGAAATCCTGGGCAAAATTCCCTTTTAAAATAAACCATTTTTTTTTCACCTTTATAAAGAAAATCCCTCTGTATTAAAAAGTCAGATATACTACTGTCCTTGGTGTGGTTACTGTCACATTGGAGTAGGGGGAGGCAGCTCTTCATTATAACTGCTGGTTCATGATAAATACTGAGGTTACTGCTAGCTACCACCCCAAGTACTGCTCTATAAATGCTATACGTAATTAAGAAAATCTTCATTAGTTAAAAAGGATCATTTATATAAAACAATGCCACATAGGTAACTAGGTGATATTATTTGGGCCCCCCAAAATTCCTTTTGCAGACTACAAAAGGTCTTCTTTTCCTCCCTTTTCTCTACTTTCTATGCCATGTAAATGGCCTGTGTCCTTCTGTTTTTTTTTTTTTTTTTTTATGCGTGGTAATAATCCGTTCCATCTTCAAAGGCATGAGGTTGGAAATTCTGAAGCTTCTATTTCTTTTACTGATTCTATAAAAGTCCCTCCTTTGGAAAAAAAGAATCATAACTGATTTTTCCCTAAAAAAAGATTTGAATTGCCTTTATGTGAGCCTAAACTCTATAAAAGGTTTTTTCTAACATTCAGATTGGCTGCAGTTAAACCAATAGAGTAAAACCCAGTTTGAATTATAGCTGTGAAATAGCATTATTTTAGAAATCATTTCTGCACAAATGCCAGAAAGCATCATGATTTTTTGATTTAGATTTTTCCAGTTCTTTATCTCAAGGCAGCTCATAACTGAATTACACCTATTAAAATGCATCATTCTAAAGTTAATTCATGTGCCATAACATGTAATGATTTAAAATGTGTTTTTAACTCTTCATTCCTTTTATTGGTTATTTTATGTTCTCTTAGAGAATTGGTTTCCTTCCAATCCTTTTCCCTCACCTTTCTTCATTCTTCATCAATTCCATGTCAGTCTGAGTTGATTTGCATTAATTCCAATTCCTCCTTTACAATTGCTAGGGGAAGATTAACTCTCCTGGGTTGTGTATATTATCGACTATGTTGGAATTCCTGGGGACCTAGAAATGAAGGTTAATAATTAAGGAGGGAAAAGATGAATATATATTAAAGTTTTAAATATCTTTGAAAAAATAGACTGGGGATTGTGCTATAAATAAATTAAGCATTTGTTAATTGCCTACTATATGCTAGGTACTGTGCTAGATATTGAAGACAAAAATGGAACAATCCTTACCCTCAAAGAGTTTATAGTCAATTAGACAAAATGACTTGTGTGCTATGAAATATATAGCTAAAAAGGAGGAGAAAACAATATTTTGGAATTTTAAAATCAAATCTTGGAGGAAGCTGGATGACTCAGTGGATTGAGCCAGGCCTTAGAGACAGGAAATTCTAGGTTCAAATCTGGCCTCAGATACTTCCTATGTGACCTTGGGCAAGTCACTTAATCCCTATTGCCTAGTACTTAGCACTTGTAATAATTAAAAATAGGTTTGACTAATATAATAATTAAAAAAATTATTGTGGTTGCCGTTTATAAAATTAATTAATTTCTCCAGTCAAAATGACTGTAAGTGGCTTTTATTTATAACAAGGTAGAGATATTAAGTGGAAAATTTAGGAAAGAGATAGAAAAAATTGCCTAGCTACAAATACTCTAAATCCTAATCCTAATGCCTCCAAACATCGAATGTGGATTTGAATCTCATCAGAATCCAAAATCCTAATTAGGAAGCTGAAATCTGAAAAGCCAGGAGAAAAATCTGCAGAGAACTTTCAGGGCATACTAGGCTAAGACCACCAAGAATCTCATCAGAGCTCATGATGAAGAAAGAGTGTCCTACTGAAGAACCAAGAGGAAGAGAAGGAGGAGGAGGAGAAGGAGGTGAAGGAGGAGGAGGAGGAAAAGGAGGAGGAGGAGGATTTGAAGGAGGAGGAGGAGTTGAAGGAGGAGGAGAAAGAAGAAGAAGAAGAAGAAGAAGAAGAAGAAGAAGAAGAAGAAGAAGAAGAAGAAGAAGAAGAAGAAGAAGAAGAAGAAGAAGAAGAAGAAGAAGAA
>NC_058130.1:439925764-440030398 GCF_016433145.1 Gracilinanus agilis | reverse complement strand
TCCTCTCCTCTCCTCTCCTCTCCTCTCCTCTCCTCTCCTCTCCTCTCCTCTCCTCTCCTCTCTTCTCCTCGCCTCGCCTCGCCTCGCCTTGCCTCGCCTTGCCTTGCCTTGCCTTGCCAGAAACAACTGAACTAAAACGAAATATCAGAAGTTCTATAAATATTTTATCTTTTAGAAAAATTTTATATGGTTACATGATTGATGTTCTTGCTCTCTCTCCCCTCACTCCTCCCACTCCCCAGTAGCCAACACACATTTCCACTGGTTTCTTCCTGTGTCACTGATCAAGACCTATTTCCATATTATTGATAATTGTTCTAGGGTGGTCATTAAGAGTCTACAGCCTAATTGTGTCCACATCAACCCAAGAGTTCAAGCAGTTGCTTTTCTTCTTTGTTTCCACTCCTGCAGTTCCTCCTCTGAATGTGGGTAGCATTCTTTTCCATAAATCTCTCAGAATTGTCCTGGGTCATTTCATGGCTGCTAGTACAGAAGTCCATTACATTCGATTTTACCACAGTGTATCAGTCTCTGTGTACAATGTTCTTCTGGCTCTGCTTCTTTCACTCTGCATCAATTCCTGGAGGTCTTTCCAGTTCACATGGAATTCTTCCAATTTATTATTCCTTTGAGCACAATAGTATTGCATCACCAGTATATACCACAATTGGTTTAGCCATTCCCCAATTGACAGGCATAGCCTCGTTTTCCAGTTTTTTGCCACCACAAAGAGCATGGCTATAAATATTTTTGTACACGTCTTTCCCCCTATAATCTCTTTGGGGTACAAACCCAGCAATGGTATGGCTGGATCAAAGGGCAGGTATTATTTTAGTGCTCTTTGGGCATAGTTTCAAATTGCCATCCAGAATGGTTGGATCAATTCACAACTCCAACAGCAATGCATTCATGTCCCAATTTGGCCACATCCCTTCCATCATTCATTACTCTCCCCTGCTGTCATTTTAGCCAATATGCTGGGTTTGAGGTGATACCTCAGAGTTGTTTTGATTTTCATTTCTCTAATTATTAGAGATTTAGAATATTTTCTCATGTGCTTATTGATAATTTTGATTTCTTTATCTGAAAATTGCCTATTCATGACCCTTGCCCATTTATTGATTGGAGAATGGCTTGATTTCTTGTGCAATCAATTTAGCTCCTTGTATATTTGAGTAATTAGACCTCTGTCAGAGTTTTTTGTTGTAAAGATTTTTTCCCAGTTTATTATTTCCCTTCTGATTTTAGTTGCATTGTTTTTGTTTGTAAAAAGCCTTTTAATTTAATGTAATCGAAATTATTTATTTTACATTTTGTAATTTTTTCTAACTCTTGCTTGTTTCTAAATTCTTTCCTTTCCCAGAGATCTGACAAGTAAACTACTCTATGTTCACTTATTTATAGTTTCCTTCTTTATATTCAAGTTATTCACCCATTCTGAATTTATCTTGGTGTAGAGAGTGAGGTGTTGATCTAAACCTAATCTCTCCCATATTGTTTTCCAAATTTCCCATCAGTTTTTGTCAAATAGTGGATTTTTGTCCCAAAAGTTGGGCTCGTTGGGTTCATCATAGACTGTCTTGCTGATGTCACTTACCCCAAGTCTATTCTACTGATCCTCCCTTCTGTCTCTAAGCCAGTACCATATTGTTTTGATGACTGCTGTTTTATAGTATAGTTTAATATCTGGTACTGCTAGACCACCTTCCTTCACATTTTTTTCATTATTTCCCTTGATATTCTTAATCTTTTGTTCTTCCAAATGAACTTTGTTATAGTTTTTTTCTAATTCTGTAAAAAAGTTTCTTGGTAGTTTGATAGGTATGGCACTAAATAAGTAAATTAATTTGTATAGAATTGTCATTTTTATTATGTTGGCTTGTCCTACACATGAGCAATCAATATTTTTCCAATTGTTTAGATCTAGTTTTAATTGTTTGGAAAGTGTTTTGTAGTTGTTTTTGTATAATTCCTGTGTTTGTTTTGGTAGATAGATTCCTAAGTATTTTATATTGTCTAGGGTGATTTTAAATGGTGTTTCTCTTTCTAATTCTTGCTGCTGTGATGTGTTGGAAATATATAGAAATGCTGATGATTTATGTGCATTTATTTTGTATCCTGCAACTTTGCTGAAGTTGTTGATTATTTCTAGTAGCTTTTTAGTTGATTCTCTAGGATTTTTTAAGTAGACCATGATATCATCTGCAAAGAGTGATAGCTTAGTCTCCTCATTGCCTATTTTAATACCTTCAATTTCTTTTTCTTCTCTAATTGTTACTACTAATGTTTCTAGAACAAAGTTAAATAATAGAGGTGATAATGGGCATTCTTGTTTCACTCCCGATCTTATTGGGAAGGCTTCTAATTTATCCCCATCACATATGATGCTTGTTGATGGTTTTAGGTATATACTGTTTATTATTTTTAGGAAAGGTCCTTCTATTCCTGTACTTTCTAGTGTTTTCAATAGGAATGGGTGTTGTATTTTGTCAATGGCTTTTTCAGCATCTATTGAGATAATCATGTGATTTTGGTTTGTTAGTTTGTTGATATGGTCAATTATGTGGATAGTTTTCCTAATGATGAACCATCCTCGTATTCCTGGTATAAATCCCACTTGATCATAATGGATAACACTCTTGATCACTTGCTGGAGTCTTTTTGCTAGTATTCTATTTAAGATTTTTGCATCTATGTTCATTAGGGAGATTGGTCTGTAGTTTTCTTTTTCTGTTTTTGATCTACCTGGCTTTGGAATCAGTACCATATTTGTCCTTTGCTTATTATGTCAAATAATTTGTATAGTATTGGGATTAGTTGTTCTTTGAATGTTTGATAGAATTCATTTGTGAATCCATCAGACCCTGGCGATTTTTTTCTTAGGGAGTTCTTTGATGGCTTGTTCAATTTCTTTTTCTGATATTGGATTATTTAAGTATTCTATCTCTTCTGCTTTTAATCTAGGCAATTTATATTTTTGTAAATATTCATCCATATCACCTAGATTGCTATATTTACTCGGATATAATTGAGCAAAATAGTTTTTAATGATTGTCTTAATTTCCTCTTCATTAGAAGTGAGGTCTCCCTTTTCATCTTTGATACTGTTAATTTGGTTTTCTTCTTTGCTTTTTTTTTAGATTTACCAGTACTTTATCTTATCTGTTTTTTCAAAATATCAGCTTCTAGTCTTATTTATTAATTCAATAGTTCTTTTACTTTGATTTTTATTAATTTCTCCTTTTATTTTTAGTATTCCTAATTTAGTTTTCATCTGGGGATTTTTAATTTGTTCATTTTCTAGTTTTTTAAGTTGCATGCCCAATTCATTAATCTTTAATCTCTGCCCTCCCTCATTTGTTGATATATACACTCAGTGATATAAATTTTCCCCTTAGAACTCCTTTGGCTGCATCCCTTAGGTTTTGGTAAGAAGTCTCATCATTGTCATTGTCTTCAATGAAATTATTAATTGTTTCTATAGAAGTTCTATATTTTTCAAAGACTGACAGAGCAAATTCCTATATAAACAATTATAGAGCTCCAATTATCTTGGAAAACACAATGAACTTTATATTAATTGGATCATTATCATAAACCATTACCCCAAATTGCCACGGGCAGATCACTGATCTTAAAAATATAAAAAAAAATTTGAATAGATGTTGTCATTCTAAATACAAAGATTTGTGGTACAAAAAGCTTAAAAAACATAGCACTTGTGGAAGAGGTCAATATTACATTAAAGCAGGACATCTCTGTTGAACTGTCTGTTGTTGGATTTGTTCTAAGCATTCTTTCAGCAAACTGGGGGAAATGGATTATTTCCTAAAGTTTCTATTCAACTACAAAAAAACTACTTATTGTATCTACTTGTTCAATAGTCTATAGGATATCAAATATCAAATAAAGGTCATTGCCCAAGACTATGTTTATATGTACTTTATTGAAAAACATAAGAAGGAATAGGTAGCTGTAGTGTGGGAGAGGGAGCTAGCTTTGAATTCAGAAAATCCTGGATTTGAATCCTGCCTTTAATGACTACTGGCAATGTGATCTTATATTTAATCTCAGCACCAAAAGCAACATGTAAAGGTTATGTAGCAGGTGCCTATCTGTTTTGGTAGATGGAGTTTCCTCACCAGGAACTCCCTATACCAATGTAATCATAGGTTCTGATAGTCAGGTAAATCCAGGTAAAAATTCCTCATAACAACAGCAACAGCAACAATAATGACAACAACAATAACAAGAATAATGGTGATAATTATAATACTGTTTAAACTGTTAAACTGTTTCTGAGTTTGGGGAATTAAACTTTTCTTCTCATAATGTCATGAAAGAAAAGGAGGAGGTATGGGTTGGCATATTCAAAAAAGAAATATTAATCAGGTTGCTGGATTGACTTATTTCATTACCATTACCATTGGCAAGGGTGAAAAAATGTATGCCATTCATAAATATAAAGGTTCCTCATCAAACTTTTTAGGTAGAGGGAATGTTTTTCATCATGAAATCATGTTATATCCTTTTTTTGCTACATGTGATGAGACTCAAAAGCATCTAAGTGTTAATATTAAATATATAACTAAGGAGTAAGATTATTATAGCTATTGAAGACAAATGTCTTAGATTAGAATAACTACTGAAGACATGAAATTTCATAAATGACAGAGAAAGATTCAGTTTATTGTTCATTAAAAAAGGTATTATTTTTGAATGATTTGCTTGCTGCTATAGCACATCTGTGAAGATAGAATTATCTCTGTCTATTTTAATGAAATCAGTCGACCTTTAACTCAATCATTCAAGAACTCAAAGCACCCCTACTTAACCATTAAGTAGGAGAATTCACAAGCCAATTACTAGAGTAGTGACACCTCCAAAGGCCACTGCTAGCCCCCTCACCCCCTCCCAGCAGTGCTAGGCAAATTGGGAGGCTGTGATTGATTTCTATAAAGTGGGGGAACAATAGGAAGTGACCTCGAGAAAACTGCTTTTAAAAGACCAGCCCTGGGATTCAGTCACAAACTCTGCCTTGGTGAAACAGGCTGGAGGAGGACTCTTTGCTTTCTTGGATCCTGCGTCAGCTTGCTGGGTGAGTGGCTGAGATTCCTGCCTTGGCTTTGAGGAGGTTGAGCTGGTGGACTTCTGGCTGAAGCCTCCACAAGGAGAGAGAGACCTGAGGAAGCCTCCTGTCAGGGTGCTGAATGGGGCTTCACTTTTCCAGAGAAGCTCTTAGGGCTGGTGGGCTTGTTAAGAATCTGTCTCTTTGTCTACATTTCACACTTTTACTCTGTCCACCTCTTTGTAAATAAAAGCTGCTAAAAGTCATTTTGACTTAAGCTATAATATTTTAAAATCCACGACCACAATATAACTTTATAACTCTTATTGAGTCAAAACCCCAATTTTAATCCTTATACATCACAGTGGAATAAGACCTTATGTTTGAACCTCTTTCCATTATGAGGCATGGCAATGATACCACCAAACTGCTCAGGGAAGAAATAACTGATTGTCAGCAAATATATAAGATGATTGTAACTTGGAGTCAGTTGTCAAGGTACTTCACAGATATTTAAACAGTTTTCATAGCTGACTATCTGTGACACTCTTTATTAGACATAGACAGTGGCATGAGGGGAAAAAACAGACTACAATTTCAGCTAGTGTAGTGGTATGGAGTTATACATGTACACAAGAAGTAATGGTAATTTCCAAAGAAGAGACACTGTTCCTGCTCTCTACTCCTGAGGATTTAGAACAGTGGTTCCCAAACTTTTTTTGGCCTACCGCCCCCTTTCTAGAAAAAATATTACTTAGCCCCCTAGAAATTAATTTTTTTAAAAAATTTTAATAACAATTAATAGGAAAGATAAATGTACCTGTGGCCATCACTGCCTCCTTGGATTGCTGCAGCACCCACCAGGGGGAGGTGGCACCCACTTTGGGAATCACTGAGTTAGACTATACACCGATTCTTAATTGTATAAGAAAATATATATAAGAACTAAGAACAAAGAACTGAGAGAATATAGCTGAAAAGATGTCCCCACTGTCTACTAGAATACTAATTTTATGTATCTCTTTCATTTTGGTTTTAGACTCAACAAAGAAATAGTCTGTATTGGGCACAGTGATGTTAAATCACTTCCTTCTTCCCCCCCCCCCCCCCCCCATGGATAGTGCCACTAATAGTGGCCTTCAATACCATGAACCTTACATGATTGTTAATCTGTATAAAGATAGCTACAATAAGAAGTGAAATTCTTTGTGAATTATTAAGGGAATGGTATTGTGCTATGATTTATTTTCTCTAAATAAAGAAGTTCTTTCATATAAAACTCTCAGAGTTTAGACATTCAGTCCCTTTGTCTAGAACATATCTAAATTTACTTGGAGAGAGAAGATTTTGAAGTTAACATCCAATCAATATATTAATGATCTGTGTAACAGAGTCTGTTAAAGAGTATTTGAATGAAGGTCATTCAAAGGAGGAAAATAAATAATATTTTGTTGCAAATATACCATAAATCACTGGACCAGAAGGAGAATATGAACAAAAGTTCTATAAGCAGATCTCAAAAATAATATAGAGGTTAACTATGGTAGAAGTGTGACTTCTATGAGCAGGAAATCTAGTGATTTTTCTCTGCTAAAAGTGTAGCACCTGAGCAATTCTTAACTTTCCTTGTTGATATTTTTCTTTTTCAAAAGGTAGAAGAAGTAAAGAGAGTGACTATTTTTCCAGAACTGATTCTGACCATCAGGGAAAGACCTAATTGGTAAAGTAGAAATGATAGAAATCTTTTAAATAAGTGAATATGCCATCTTGGTGTCCATGAGAGATAAGTAGAGAATAACAGGTATATTTTGATGTTTATCCAAGGTTATAGAACATACTTTAAAAAGTTCAGTGAAGAGACAGGTAGGATTTAACAAAGATTGGTCAGAGTCAATAACTTAGATGAATGCAAAAGAGAAGGAGGCATAGTCTTTAATGGAGAGAGTGCCACAATTCCCCATCTCTATTAATATAATCAGTGTAAGGGTATAGTGAGGTTTTTATATGTAAATGAGATCTGCCTCTGCCAGGATCCTATTATTAGGTGAGAAAGTCTCTGAGTCATGGAATTAATCAATCAGGACCAGGCTCTAATCCCAAAATAGTAGGGAGTAAGGAATTTTCCTGTATCCTCATCATAACTAAATAAGTCCTCAATTAATTCAAGAAAATTATAAGACAGTGGACGTTGGATTAAAGGCAAATAACACTATGTAGGGGACATTTTGTGACTAGTGACCTGATAAATCAGATATGCTTCTGGGCCTATGTATAAAACCAGTAAGCTCATCCAAAGTTAGCCAATCCATGAATGGAGGATCTCAAATTCAGAAATTTGTAGTTCAAGAGGTGTAGAGGTAGACCCTTGTGTCTCTGCCAAAGAGAAGCAAGGTAAAGAGTAAACCCAGAGGAAGTAATGTAGTCCTTACCAGGCTCCAGACCACACTGACCACTCCACTAGAGAGACTGTACAAGTTGGAGACAGTGTGTCCATTTAGGTTCTTAGAGATATGTGTGTCCATTTAGATTCTTAGAGATATACCTTAGAGATATGGAAAGACTATCAACCAGGGAAGAATACATTTATAGAGAATGTAACTTTTTGTGGTTGTGTGTGGTAGAGTGGATTGCCAAGTGAGGTCTTAAAAATAGATTTCTTTTTTTTATACATTTATTAATATTTATTTTTTAGAAAAGTTAACATGGTTACATAATTCATGCTCTTACTTTCCCCTTCACCCCCTGAGCTCCTCCCCCCCCCCCCCCCGGCTGATGCGTATTTCCACTGGTTTTAACATGTGTCATTGATCAAGACCTATTTCCAAATTGTTGGTAGTTGCATTGGAGTGGTAGTTTCGAGTCTACATCCCCAATCATGTCCACCTCAACCCATGTGTTGTTTTTCTTCTGTTTTCACTCCTGTAGTTCTTCCTCTGAATGTGGGTAGTGTTCTTTTCCATAAGTCCCTCAGAATTGTCCTGGGTCATTGCATTGCTACTAGTACAGATGTCTATTACATTCTATTTTACCATAGTGTATTGGTCTCTGTGTACAATGTTCTTCTGGCTCTGCTCCTTTCACTCTGCATCAGTTCCTGGAGGTCTTTCCAGTTCACATGGAATTCCTCCAGTTTATTATTCCTTTGAGCACAATAGTATTCCATCACCAGCATATACCACAATTTGTCGAGCCATTCCCCAATTGAAGGACATACTCTCATTTTCCAGTTTTTTGCCACCACAAAAAGCACGGCTATAAATATTTTTGTACAAGTCGATTTATTTATGATCTCTTTGGTGTACAAACCCAACAATGGTATGGCTGGATCAAAGGGCAGGCATTCTTTTATAGCTCTTTGAGCATAGTTCCAAATTGCCATCCAGAATGGTTGGATCAGTTCACAACTCCACCAGCAATGCATTAGTCCTAGTTTTGCCACATCCCCTCCAGCATTCATTACTCTCCCCTGCTGTCATTTTAACCAATCTGGTAGGTATGAGGTGATACCTCAGAGTTGTTTCGATTTGCATTTCTCTAATTATTAGAGATTTGGAACACTTTCTCATGTGCTTATTGATACTTTTGATTTCTTTATCTGAAAATTGCCTATTCATGTCTCTTGCCCATTTATCAATTGGGGAATGGCTTGATTTTTTATACAACTGATTTAACTCCTTGTATATTTGAGTAATTAGACCCCTGCCAGAATTTTTTGTTATAAAGATTTTTTCCCAATTTGTTGTTTCCCTTCTGATTTTGGCTAAATTGTTTTTGTTTGTACAAAAGCTTTTTAGTTTGATATAATCAAAATCATTTATTTTATATTTTTTAATTTTCTCTAACTTGCTTGGTTTTTAAAATCTTTCCTTTCCCAGAAATCTGACAAGTAAACTATTCTATGTTCACTTAACTTATTTATAGTTTCCTTCTTTATATTCAAGTTATTCACCCACTCTGAATTTATCTTGGTGTAGGGTGTGAGATGATGATCTAAACCTAATCTCTCCCATATTGTTTTCCAAATTTCCCAGCAGTTTTTGTCAAATAGTGGATTCATGTCCCAAAAGTTGGGCTCTTTGGTTTTATCATACACTGTCTTGCTGATGTCACTTACCCCAAGTCTATTCCACTGATCCTCCCTTCTGTCTCTTAGCCAGTACTATACCGTTTTGATGACCGCTGCTTTATAGTTAAAAATAGATTTCTGATAAGAAAACTTGTGAATTATAAGATTGTCACACATATTTGCTTTATACATGCCTGGTGTACTTTTATGACCATTCCTCCTATGGATGCTGCATATATTTGTGGGAGGACATGTCCCAGGTAATTGAGTAGAATGTTTTGTACTAATTTTCTTTCTCTACTCTCTTACTAAATGCTTTTTCTAGGAGCTTAATTACATCTGCTTGCTGATTGTTGATTCTATTAATAGGAAACACATCAGTGGGGACGCTGAAGTTACAGTACTAGAATTATAGTTCCATAGGAGTGTTCTTAGAACCTGGTAGCAGCTGCCTTCTGTGCCAGAGCAGGTTGAGAGTAACAC
Source organism: Gracilinanus agilis (assembly GCF_016433145.1). Lineage (NCBI taxonomy): Eukaryota > Metazoa > Chordata > Mammalia > Didelphimorphia > Didelphidae > Gracilinanus > Gracilinanus agilis. The sequence continues at coordinate 440,020,781 of NC_058130.1, read as the reverse complement.
CAGAGGAATTTTGTAAACATTTGTAAAACTAACTATAGGAATATTAAAGTCCAGAGTAAGATGAAGCTTGAAGTGGATCCTGAAGAAAGAAAAAGGTTTTTTGTTTTTTTTTTTAAATTTTAAGCTATATTAGGCAGTAAGGAGGAGATGAAAGAAAGGATAGGACTATGACTAGAGATAAGGATGATGATAATGGATGAAAGAGAGAAAAGGAACTTCTTGACTTCTGTTTTAATTTCTTTTTTTCCTCTCAAGGAGAATGATAGTCTGGAAAGCATTGAAAAGAGATTTACAGGAAGTTAAAATTAAGACTCATAGGTTAAATGAAGAAATACAAGAGAACTCCTAGATACCCCCAGGATATTAAAAATAATGAGACCCAGATGAGGTACTTCCCAAGGTATTTAAAACACTTGGAGATCAACTACTCATCAATATCTATCAAATACCTGTTATGTTCCAGATACCAGATAAGTGCTGGAGGTGTAAAAGGAGGCAAAAGACAGTTTGCTTTTAATGAGCTTTCAATCTAATGAGGAAGAGAGCATAATGACAACTATAAACAACTTAAATATATAGGATAAATAGGAAATAACAGATGTAAAACACTAGAATTAAGAGGGGATTGGGAAAGGCTTCCAATAAAAGATGGAATTTTAGTTGAGACTTTAAGGAAGTGAGGGAAGTTAGTAGGTGGGGTTGAGGAGGGGAGTATTCCAGGTATGGGGGATTGCCAGAGAAAATGTCTGGAGTCAAGAAATAGAGTGTCTTTTTCACAGAAGAGGCAGGAGACAAGTGTCCCTAAATCTAAGAGTATGTGCCAAGGCAGTAAAGTGTAAGAAAACTGGAAGAGTAGGAGGCTAATTTATGAAAGGCTTTAAATTTCACACAGAACATTTTGTATTTGATCCTGGAAATGATAGGGACACACTGGAGTGGTAGGGTGGGTGGCATGGCAAGACAAGATTAGACCTGTGTTTTAGGAAAATCACTTTGGTGGTTAAATGGAGGATAGATTGGAATGGGGAGAGACTTGAAGCAGGTAGATCCACCAGCAGGCTATTGCATATCTAGGCATGAGATAATGAGGGCTTGAATTCCAGTGGTGGCAGTGTCAGGAGAGAAAAAGGGATATATACAAAGGATTTTGAAAAAGTTTTGAAATGACAGGCCTTGGAAAGTTGGATATGAATGGTAAGAGATAGTGATGAGTTTAGGATGACTTGTGAACTCAAAGGACTCAGAAGATGGTGTCACTCTCTATAATAATAGGGAAGGTAGAAGCGCAGACAGTTTATGAGGAAACAAAATAAGTTTGGTTTTGGAAGTATTGAGTTTAAGAGATATCTTCTGGACATTGAGTTGAGATATCTGAGACAGTTGGACATGCCAGAGATTGGAGGCCAGTAGAATTTAGAGCATGATAGGAGAATTTGAGAATCATCATTGTGGAGATACTAATTTAAACCATAAGAGCTGATGAAATTAAGTGAAATAATTTAGAGGGAGGACCCTGAGGGTCTCTTCAGGTTAGATGATGTGATGTGGGAGAGGATCCAGCAAAAGAGACAGACAAGAAATGGTCAGAAAGGGTAGGAGCAGAAGTAGAAAAAAGTAGTGTACCAAAAATCTAGACTCTAGAGTAAAGTACCATAAAGAAGCAGGTGATCAACTCTGTCAAATGCTGCAGAGAGGTCAAGGAGGATGAATTTGGCAACTAAAAAATTATTAGTAACTGAGGAGAGAGGGATTTGAGTAGAATGATGAGATCAGAGATGATTATAAGGGATTAAAGATAGAGAGGAGAGAAAGTGGAGGAACCTATTATAGACTTTTGGAGGAGTTAATCTACAAACAACAGAGGAGATAGAGGATGATGGCAATGGAACATAATATTTTATTTTTCCCAATTATGTGTAAAACAATTTTTAATATTCATTTTCTTTCTTTCTTTTTTTTAACCCTTACCTTCCATCTCGGCATCAATACTGAGTATTGGCTCCAAGGCAGAAGAGTGGTAAGGGTAGGCAATGGGGGTCAAATGACTTGCTTAGGGTCACACAGCTGGGAAGTGTCTGAGGGCAGATTTGAACCTAGGACCTCCCGTCTTCTAGGCCTGGCTCTCAATCCACTGAGCTGTCTAGCTGCCCTCATTTAATATTCATTTTCTAAAAATCTTGAGTTTCAAATTCTCTCCTTCTTTCCCCCCTTCTCCGTCCTTGAGAAGGTAAACAACTTGATATATGTTATACATGTGCTATTCTGACACCAATATTAGACACTGCATTTGCTCTGAGTTGATTTTATTTATCCAAGATCTTTTAAATTTTATGTATTCAGAGTAATTTATTTTATTGCTTGTTATTTATTTGGTTATGCATCCTCCTCTCTACTATAACTGTGCATTTGTACTATCTCTGATTATCCTTTATTTTTTTTAATCATTTGAGATTGTTAATATTCTCTCAATTTCCTTTTATAAAAAAATTAATGTCTGATTCCCCAAGCATTTGACATCTTCCTCTTTTATGGTTAAATGTTGAAATTAATCCCTCCATACCTTCAAAACTCTGTTAACTCTAACATAGTTTTCCTTTCTGTATTTTGGTTTAGTTGTTCAGTTGTTTTCCAATTGTGTCTGAATATTTCTGGGCCCATTTGAGATTTTCTGGGCAAAGAGTTGGGAGTGGTTTGCCATTTCCTTTTCCAACTCATTTTATAGAAGAATGAACTAAGGCAAAGAGGGTTAAATGACTGGTGAAGTGTTAAGGTCAGATTTGAACTCAGGGAGATGGATCTTCCTGACTCTAGGCTGGGCACTCTGTTCACTGTGCTACCTATCTGCCCTAGCTGGTGTGGTACAGCTGGTCCTTCCACTGTCGTTTTCTTCAGGGCTATTTCTACTTCTTTGTGTAACATATGAGAGTGTGCGATGTTAGAATTCAAATCAGATTGGCTGCACTGTCATTTATGGAGAAAAGATGTCTTCCATTTTTCATCTATCATTCTTCTGTTGGACTTTCAAAATGATTTATTTTATTTGGTGTCTGTTGCCAAGCTTTCTATAAACATATTTTTTTCCTTCACTCACTTTTCTTAGTTTTATGAGGTGATATGGCTTGCAATCTTCTTACATTTTCTTTTATTAGATTTTACAAATGAGCTTATTTGCTAAACCAGCGCTCTTGACAACCATATCTCTCCACTTGGCAAGGATATTGTGTTTGTTAGATGAGATGGTTTCTAGGCTTTTTTAGTTTCTTTGTTGTGGTGATTTAATTATGATGGTTAAACTTCCTTACTAAAAGGTGATTGTATCAATGTGTTTTTAAAATTCATTTCCCATTCTTTAGGTATCAGTAGCACCTTTAAATAAGTTAGATAGGAATTGCCTGAATTTCACAACATATCTTTTTATTTTTTGACCTTTCGTCTATTTTGGTATTGTTTTTCATCTTTGTTTTAACAAGACAGTTGCTTAGATAGCTATAGTCATTGAGAAACAATTTTTACATAACTAATTGATTATTTTGTATGGTTTTGAATATAATCTCCATTTTTGGTGGTTCTATTTATGCTCTCTACGTTCAAGGCTCTTTGATTCTTTTTAAATAAAAATTTTCATGATATATTGATGTGAGGCTTCTGCATAGTCTATAGTCTTTGGTTTCTTCCATTTCTTTCTTCTGAAACATCTTTTTCAACATCTTTTTAAAACGTGTTTTTGCTTCCTTCTCTCTATCAGGTTTTGCAGTAAAGTCACTGCGTATCAAAGTATTTGCTGGTTTTGTATGGTTCATATTATCGAATGCTTTGTAGAATTTTTTTTCTTTTCATCCTCTGCAAAAGCTATTAGCACAGAGGCTGCAATGTGCTTCATGATTTTTCTCCCCAAATGCTCATTAAGAACATTGACTTAATATGAGATGTCGCTTTATATGTCGCTTTTGTAAACAGAGAAAAACCAACTTCTCAACTGCTTAAGTTGTTCCTCCAAGGAGCACCTCATTGCTATATATTTCCACATAACTGCAATTTCCTTTTGTAGTCTAGTTTCATTTAAAGAGATAAATGTCAAAATTGACATGATGTACTTCTACTAGAGTATTTCCATTCATTGTTGCCTGGAAAAAAGATCTCAAATTTAGAATACAAGAGTATATTTATTTAAAAAAGAAAACAATTTTGTTAGTCTTAATACTTTCTCTCCTCTTTTCTACCTGATTGTACTGTAGAAGCAGAAGGAAACTATGTAAATTGAAGGTCATTTTGTGTTTTTCTTGTTTTCATGGGTTACCATGGCCAAAGTTATCACTAAGTGGTCAGTTGGCTGCTGGTGAACCTCTTCATGCTTAAGTAGGCTGGCTCTTACAAAGTAGATGTGGTATTGTGGCGTAAAATCTATTTCGGATTGCTTACTGTCTCAGAGAGGAAGGAAGGTAGTATGGGAGGGAGGGAGAGAATTTGGAACTCAAAATGAAGAAAACAAATGTTAAAAATTATTTTTACATGTAATTAGGGAAAAATAAGATATTAATTAAAACATGAAAAAAGTAGTTATGGTCTATTGCTGGTGCCCAATTTGAAGCCTTTATTTCATGGTAAAGCATCCAGAGCTTTAACTCTGCTAGAAACATCTTAAAGAACATGGTACCATGAGGCACTGCAGTAGGATTGTGTAGAGAATTATCATATATGTTTAGTATATATGTATAGTAATAGTATATTATATCCATTCTCCACAGGAGAACATATTCAGCCATATCCAATAGATAGAAATACAGTGATTTCTAGGATTCATTTCTATTCTAAAAAATTTTAAGTGATTTGAACCTAGATATGTTCCTACATTTCTGTCCATATTTGCTCTGAGGGTGACAGGTTTCTATAGCTGCTAGCACTCTGATACCCCAGTTTTATCTTCTGGTAGAAGAGAAGGATGTTTTTATACTAGATACTGAATTTTGCATCTCTTTGAGTAAGAATACCAAGCTTGGGGTTCTTTTGGCTTTCATGCAAAACCTAACATTTCAAATTAGATTAAATTTGATTTTTTGAGTCTTTTTGCTCCCCAAGGAGAAAAAACATGTTTTGTGTACTGGTTAAGAGGATTGTGATTTTTTTGGAGGGTCTAGAACATTTCATTGTTTTAGGGAGCTCTTACTGTGTAAACTCCCTTCCTTGAGTATATTGCCAAGGAGCTGCACAATGTCCATACCCTGGAAAACTCTCAACAGATGGGCTAAATCAAGTTAAGGGTAACTGACAGGTTTCAACCTGGTTGTGAGTTAGAGGGATGACTACTCCAAGACTGTAAAAACTTCTGCCAGTGGGAAGAGAAGAATAATTTGTTCCAGTGACCATGAAGGCAGCTGAAGCAGATGCTGTGGAGTACCTAGAGCTTGGCCAAACATTGAAGATGCCAAAGTCATCCACAACATTCTGGACCATCACCAGTTGTTCTGACTTTTGTCTTGCTGCTGAACTTCAATGACTTGGGAAGAGAGTATAAGGTTGATGATTTTGTTCAATTTTGCCTCACTTAAATCCTTGGACCTATTTGAAGGAAAACAACAATAACATGGGTAACTTTTCTGTAACTTACAGTTTTAGAAAATTGCCTTGAGGCACACAGATATCTAGCAAATATATGCCAGAGGCATGATTTAAATGAAGTTTTCCTGACTTTAAGGCTATCTCTTTAACCACTAAGCCACCCCCTCTCTCTATATAGGGGAAAGAATATCATTGATCTGTTAGATAAAATTTATATTTTCTTTCAAAAAGCATTTCTTGTAACTTCAAGTATTATTTGAAGTATGCTTTTTTCCTGCTGGGAAATAAGAAAAAGATAATTTCTATTAATTAGCAGCTTATTTAGTATCTGATATGAATTTGGAATTAAGCAACCTTGGCTTTGGGTTAATTATGGCTAATTTAAATCCTAACGGAGTTATCTCCCATTTCCTGCAAGTAGATGTATGATATGTTCATTTTATGCATATTCTTTTTGAAAAACAAATTTTGTACTTCAGTCATACAGAATTCAAGAATTCAAGAATTTATTTTCCCAGGATGTCATAGGGCTTAGGTGTCGGGAGTTATTAAGAGAAATTAGAATCTCAAGTAGATATTTTTATCTGGACCCCCTCAAAAGATCAATACAGACCGGCAAAGCCGTGTATTTATCTTTCCGCTCTATTTACGGGACGAGACAGGTGTGGGATATCTAAGATAAAAATCTGAGATTCCTCTTTTGATTCCTTTCATAATTCTCACCTTCCTTCAAAATACAATATAGTCTTATTAAAAAAGCTTTGGGCTCTCAGCACTCCAGCAGGAGGGGGGCTAACTCTGTTCCCCTTTACCTGAGAACACAGATGGCTGGTACGGCCAAGGTCGAACCCTTGGCAGGGCATTTTGCCCAGAATTAAAGTAAAATAATGAGGCTCAAAAAATTGTTTAATACCATCAAGGCCGAGAAACTGATGGGGCTTTCCGACCTAATGGAGATGTCCTAGGCTCCACTTAAAGATAACATATATAGTTGATAGTTTAGCATAGGTTTTGTCTACGCCTGCAGGCTTCTAAGGCTTTTGTTTTGACTATAGTAAGAATACTGCTCTCTGTAACTGTGGGAAACTTTCTTGGGCTTTTGGGGGAAAGGGATCTTTAATTTCCTTTATAATAAAGTGGCTACTTCAGTATTTTTTTTGAAGTACAATGAGCTAACAAGCCATGCTTCCAATCTGTTTCATTCTTTGCGTCCGACGACCACCCAGGCCACTCAGATTAGTCTCTGGTTATAGAGTATTGATCTCTATACTTAGGTGCCAGAGATGATTGAAGGTAAGCAGAGCAAGAAAGGTGTCACATGTATGTCCAGCAGTTATAGCCCTGAAAAGAATGCAGGGGCAATACTAGCAGCGACTATGAGGCCACCAACAGATAGTGCTTTGGGGTAAGTGGACTGTGGCAACTTCCCCAATCTGCTTGTGGCTATGGAGGGACCAAGATTGATAGACCTGGTCACCGAAACCAGGAGTAGGCAGGATGGGAACTGAGATGGAACACAAGTGCTACCTTTATCATAGTTTTCTGACTTGTCTAAATTACAGAGACTGCCTAAAACATTGAATCGTAGCATTAGAAGGAATTTTAGAGTCTGTCTAACTCTGATCTATACCTGAATAAGAGCATCCTCCATAAAATATTAGACACATGAGTACCCTGAATTTGCTTGAAGAATTTTAGTGGTGAGGAGAGTAAGAATGCTCTACCTGATAAAGCATTTCATTACACCCTCTGGTCACATTTATTCCTAGAAGGTTTTTCCTTTTCTTAAGTCTAGATTTGTTTCTTTGCAGTTTGCACCTATATTGTGCCTAGTCTAGCCTTCTTGCATTAAGTAGAATAAATCTAACTTCATATGACAGACCAAAAAAACCCTAGAAGATGTTCTCTCTCCTCCTCCCACCTTTCCAGGGAAAAATATTTTAAGTCCCAAGAGAATGATTTAAAAGAAAGAGAGTTACTGTGGTCAAAAACCTGCAAACTCTAAAGCACTGCTCTAGAATAAAGATTCACCATTTCCTTCAACTGATGCTTCAACCAATGACATGATTTTGAAACTGTTTAGAAAATGGTTTACTGTTTTTCTCTGGACACTGCAATTTATGTAAGGCAATCCAACAGTCGTACATAATCTGTTATATGAAAGGAAGGCACTGGGACCACAGACAAAGAAAAGAAGAACCCTCAAGGGGCATACATTTTTATTGGAGGATACAGCAGGCAAACAAATAATTATATGCCTGATTATTTGAGGAGGAGAGATCATGAACAATTAGGGAAAAAAGTAAAGGCTTCTTGTTGGAGACAACCATGAGCTGAGCTTTGTTTTTTTTTAATTTATTTTTAAATTTTATTTTTATTATCATGCAAAACATACTTTCATATTGGGCCATTGTTGTAAGAGCACACCATGAGCTGAGCTTTAAAGGAAGCTAGGGATTTGAAGAGACAGGGGCAAGGAGGGAGTGGATTCCAGGCATCTCATGTATCCAATCAGGTGCCAAATATTGCCTTAAAAAAATCTCCATAACATTTTTTTGCAGTTGACCCTTTCTCTCTACTCAGACACCACTTTAGTTTGTGTTCTTATCAGTTCCTGCTTGGGTGACTGTAATGTGTTTTAACTGATTACCACGCTTCAAGTCTCTCCTCACTCCAGCCCATCTTCCTCACAGTTGCCAGAGTGAATTTTCTTGAGGGCAGATCTGACTATGTCAATCCCCTAACCATAAACTCCAGTGGCTCCTAATTGCTTCTAGGATAAAAGAGAAGTTCCTCTGTTTGGCTTTTAGCACTCTTTGCAACCTGGCCTTAACTCATCCATTTAGCCTCATTATTGATGGCTGTTTCTTGCAGATGATCTCAGTTCCTTTGCACTAGCTGTCTCTGAACTCTGGGATGCCCTCCCTTTTCATCTCCACCTCACAGAAGTCTTCTCTTTTTTAAAGATATAGTTCAAGGACTCCTTTCCACATGAAGGCTTTCCTTTCCCCCACCCCCAGTTGTTAGTGATGTCTCCAAATACTTTTTCGGCATTTTTTCTTTATATTCTTACGTATGTATTTGTCACCCTTGATAAAAGATAAGCTTTGGAAAAACAGAGATCCTTTCATTCTTTGTATTTGTACTACTAAGGCATAGCACAGATTGGATACTACATAATGGATGTCTATGGTAGTTTGCAAGGACTAAAACTTTATTAACTGGAGGGAGGAATTAGTAGGTCTGCTTATAAAGGACTCACTTTCCTATGCAGTCCTGGACCCAGTGCTCAGGTTTATATTGGAGAAGAGTAGGGACTCATTTCCTCTCCTGGTATGGGTTCCAGGCATAGTCTTTTGATTAGAGAAAACAGAGGTTAATGGGAAAGAGATGGGAGTTCTGTGCATGGCTATGATGGAGACATCTGGGAATCATTACGCTAACCAAGAACATGGCAACAGCAGCAAAGGCATCAACTGTTGGGCCAGTCCTGAGAAGGATCTAAGGCAATTAATGTATGAGAGTTACAACAACCTGGCTGAAGCTGCAACAGAGGAAAGAAGAGTTGGAGCTGATAGAGAAGCAGAGCTGGCACATAGAAGCTGGAAATAGCCAGGGTTGAAGCTCAGAGGCAAAACAGATACCACATTTATGGAAGTTCTTTAAGTCCCCCTCTGTAGGGACTTTCCTTATTGGTGTTGTGAATTTTGTTCCTTCTGATCTTGGTAGCAAGTTCCATTTCTTCATTTGTCTGCTGTGAAATAAATTGCTTTATATTAAAAATGCTTAGTTGGCTAGTCTTGATGGCCAACATGTGAGATAATTCACTAAACTAGGAATGATTCAGATATGGATATTCTCAGATGTATTGGGGGGGGGGGAGGAATGAAAGCCATAGAGATTTTAAATTATTGATAGACTTTCCAGATGGAGTTTATGCCAACCTCAGTCTAGACTTTCAGTTCTGGTTTATGGATTATACTTGATGTGAATTTAGTGCATTAGATACTAGCCAACAGTCTTCGAGGGAAAATTTTCTATCTTTCAAAAAAGTATAGAAGCAGAAGCAATTGTCTTTACCTGATTCCTTTTTTTCTGTATCCTAGATCTAATTGAAAATTATAGTTGAGGCAGCTAGGTTAGCACAGTAGATTGAGTGCCAGACCTGGAGTTGAGAAGACCTGGGTTCAAATGTGGGCTCAAACACTTTTCTGGCTGTGTGACTGAGCAAGTCACTTAACTCCCTTGACTGGTCCTTGCCACTCTACTGTCTTAAAATTGATACACAGAAGGTAAGGGTTTAAAAAAAATTGTAGTAATTTGGTTGTATGAGGAAATAATGGAATTTATTGGGCAAGAAATACGTTACCGACTAGATTAAAAAGTGTGGAAAGAACCATAGAGTTGGCATAAAAAGATTTGAGTTTGAATCCTGATTTTATTACTTTTTTGCCTCTAACCTTAGTAAGGCTACTCAACCTCACTGGACTTCATTTTATGATCTATAAATAAAGGAATAGGAATATACTGAAAAATCTCTAATGTTCCTTCCTGTTTGAAATTCTTTGAACTCCCAGACCCATTTGGAATCAAAACAGTATCAGACTTAGCAAAGCGCAATTTACAAATTTCCATTGAAAAAATTCCTTATGTAACTACCTGTGAGATAATATGTGCTTCTATAGAGAACCTCCAGAACTTGGAACACATTATCCCACAAAAATAGTTTATATATGATGGACAGTTGTAATTAAAGCTGTATTATTAGTTCAATTAGCATAATTTAGGTGCATTGTGGGTTAAATAGTTTTTCTGGACTAGACTGGGAATCCTGTCACTGTTTATGGTATTGTTTTGGGGTAGTATGTATTCCAAGTTCCTAACAACTGACTTAACCAATAAACTTTTGGAGCACAACCTGTTCTTAAATTGGAGATTATTTGTACTTAAAGGTTTAATCATTGGCTGCCAATCATGTGAGACACACAATACTTAGATATTATGGGAATTTGAGAGGGTTTTTGGAGTTACTTTCAAGGAACTGAAATACCCTACCAGAGTATTAAAAAGCAATAAATAGGCTTTCAGTTTGTACATGTTTGGCCAAAGTATCTCCTTTTATGAAAGTTTTTCTCTTAGGATTTATAACATTTTATTTTGAATTACAAATCAATATGTTTAGATAAGAAAGTTTTAGCTGAAAATAAAAATATATGAATGTGTATGTTTAAGGTACATTTTATATAATCCCTGTCTTCCATTTAGACCAATTAGGAAACCATTTCCATGACTGATCTTCCAGAAGTAATTAAAGGCCAGAGACCCAGGTCTCAACTTTAATGAGTCGCTGTGAGGAAGTTGGTCTCTCTGAACAAACTGATAAGTACAATATGTTCTCTGTAGGACTTTGTCCAAGTTTTCTTACTTCTTCCTCTTTTCTATTTATCTTTTTCAATAAAATTTAAAGTTCAAAAACTGAAAACACTTTTCATCAGTAATTTGCAGCAAACTGCAAAAGTTATGGACATACACCTTTGATACAGACTACGGAGGCAATTACACTTTGCCCTAGGGTGCATTTCAATATAAACCATCCTAGCCATTCCTGCCCTTCACTGACTTTCCAATTTCTTACCCTTTCCTTTAATAAAGGAGGAAAGGTCACTGTATGTAAAATGAGTAGTAATCTTCTCTCTAATTGGCACTGAATTTTTATATGCTCTTGGCCTTCGTGAGTAATACTACAATATAACAAATTCATTTTGCCTGTTAGGGATCCAAAATGTTTGGTAACTAGAACTATATGGACTCAAGAAATGGTTGTTAGTATCTTTAACATCTCTATGTGCTGAACTTTCCCAAAGCCAGTAAGAAGAATACACTTAAGAGCTATGTTGAGAGTCATGAAATGAAGTACTTTACAAGATGTTTTAATTTTTACAATATAATTTTAAGGAGAGATCTCATTGACAAGCAAATATTCTGCTTGCTTCTCACCACCACATTTCTCAAATAAAAGAAGAAGACCGAAATCAGAGTAGAGAAGGTTTTTGGAGTGACTTTTGAGTAATTGAAATACCCTACTACAGGATTAAAAAGGGAAAACAGGCTTTCAGATGTAGATTTTTTTTTTTTTTGCCAAAGTCTCTCTCTTTTTGGGAAATTATTTCATAAAACCTTCTATAGAAGAGGAAAAGGAATAGAGGCACAATTTTGGAGTTATAATTTTTACTTTTTCAGTTCTCTTACATTGTTCATTAGTGCAATATATTTATGCAGAGAAAATTAAGGATGAGTTTAAAAAGCATTCATTAAGTGCCTACTATAAGCCCAGAGTGTATAAGGTACTAGAAATACACATGCCAAAGTAGATGCCAGCTGGTGCTACTAGGTAGGGTTCATAGAATACGTAAAGGAATAGTTCTTATCTTTGGAATTTTGATTTTGGCTATTCTTCTCAAACTAAAATTTTCTCCTCCTACCAGGTAATTCTTATTTCCTAGTTATGACTCTTGAATATACCCCTATAGAGAGCCAATAAGAGGTGGTTAAATGAAGATATAGGACCCAATTGTCCAAGATAGCAAAAATGGTACACTAATTCACAGTGGCAAAGAATAAAGGAAAAGTAAAAAAGACCCAGCTCCAATTTAGTTTTGCATTGTGAAATCCATAAAAATGTATCAATCAAAAATTACTGAGATTCTCTCTCTACTTTGCTTGGAGACTCCAGTTAGGAAAGATCTTACATGTTTTTTGATAGTAAAATGAATTTCTTTCTTTCTTTTTATATCAATCCTGGCTATTCACTCATTCCATTTCAGGTATTATGGGTATCATTTAAAAAACCCTACAAAATAACAAAAAAATTAAGAACATCCATAGTTTTGTACAAAGGAAAACTGGAAATTAGGAATGGTTTAAATAAATAGGGAAATCGTGAAAAATTCATGCAAGCTATAGCCAAACTTGAGGGCATAGTTGGGGAGGGTTAGGAGAGGTGAAAGGGGCAGGTTTAAATCCTTCCCCTGTAGGCAGTAGAAATGCACTGCATTTCTCAGAAGTCCGTGTCACCATGCTCTGGAAGCCTTCCTTCCCTGTCTTCAAAGGGGTCATTCTGTCTCAAAGCCTATTTACATCCCCCCTTGGGGTTTGTGATTTTGTTATCTCTTGCAAAATCAGCTACAGTACAGTTGATATGTGGAATTATACATAGTAGTATCAGAATAAACATCATCACTTAAAAGAAAAAGTATAAGTAACTCAGTGTTCCAAGTCATCAGTCAAATATATTTATTAAGCAACTCTTGGATGTCAGAAATTATGTTAAATATTAGGCATACAAAGAAAGACAATAGATAGTGAGACAACATGCAAGCAACTATGTATGAACCCTCAATATACAAGATAAACTGGTGATAATCGATAGAGGGAAGACACTAGATTGAAGGGGCTCAGGAAAGACTTTATGTAGGATGCAGGATTTAAAATGAGACTTAAAGAAGACCAGGGAAACCAGGAGGTAGGGATGAGGAAGGAGAGAATTCTAGGCATGCAAGCCAGGGAAAATGCCAGGAGTCTGAATATAGTGTCATGTGTGAGGAATAGTCAGGAAGCCAAGATCTAAGAAAACTGGAAAGAGGGGGAAGGCAGGTTACGAAGGGGTTTGAATGCTAAATAGAGGCTTGTTAAATTGGAAAAAACAAAGGAGTCAGAAAAAAACAAGTTCTTAGTTAGGAAAGAGATGGTGAAAGATATTCAACATAATACATGCACACATCACAGCAGTCATTGCAGACCCTCAGAAAAAAAAACAACAAATATGAGTAACATAATATAATATAATATTATATAATTTTATAATATGTATAATTGTATTATATAAAATTATATAATATTATAATAAAATAATAACATAATAAATCAATAGTGACATAGATAGCCCCATAAAAGAACACTATATGTAGAAACAGCAGCATATCTAAAAATAACAGCAAAACAATGCATAGGTAACAGGCTAATGAGCTGCTGTTTGGCTTACAAGATACTAGCACAAAAGCAAATAAACAAACATGGATATTAAAGCATAATTAATACACCTAATCATGAACATAAACATGGATACGTGTAATTACATGCAAGGTACATATTACAGAAATAAACATTAACATTGTCCTCTGGATACACGTGTAACCATTTTGCCAGCTTCTCCTGGAACTTGTCTGGGCCAGCAAGTCTTTGTACAGCTGGAAGGAGGACTCTTTTGTGGAGAGGCTACTGAGATGAGTAACTGTTTATCTGACTCTGCCTGCTCAGAAGGGAATCCATCCAACTCATCTCTTAGCAATCAGTGACAGAGGCGGTCCTTTTTCAGTTTCTGGGAACAGGAAAAATTTCCAGATGGTATAGAACAGTGATGGGCAAACTATGGCCCATGGGCCAGATGCAGCCCCCTAAAATGTTCCATCCGTCTGTGAGACATTATTCTTAATATGAAGAATACAATGAGTAGGGTACAATACAATGAAACTTCTAAAGAGTTGACTTAGAAACAGACTGACAGATGAGCATTTCCTTTCCTTTGGCTCCCTCTAAAAAGTTTGCCCATCACTGGTAAAGAATCAATTTCTATCATCCTGTAGATACTTAGTACCTCACTAGATTGTGAAGACAGGATTAACTCTCCTTTGTCTACTTTTGAATTGAATCAACAAAAGATTAAACACTCTACTTAGTATGTAATGCAGGGTTGCAGCAGAAACTTTTTGCTTTTGCAAATCAACTGTAGCAACTCTGGCAGTTAGAAGCTTTAGAATGTTCTCAGAAAAACGTTTGGAGCCTGATACTATAAATAGTCCTGAGGTTCCAACTGAGGGGCTTTTACCTGTTGGCGTTGGGAGGTTTTTTGGCCTTTTGGCTTCTGCCTTTGCCTGTGCCTTTTTGTCTTTGGGACATTTGGACTTAGCCTGATTTCTCTGGACCTCTCCCTGATCTCTCCATTTACATCCCTATGATTTCCCTGAATTTCCCCTCTGGGCCCTGGGAGGAAGGGTGGTTTTGGTGGTTGGACATCATGGTTTTAGCTTCTGTAGGCAAGTAGGACATCCTAAATCAAACCACCCCTTTATTTAGTGATCTGATAATACCTTTGCTTCAGGGAGTGAAACCTTCCGGACTGGGAGAACCAGACTCCCTCAGTCTGACCCTCCTTCTTGGTGACCCTTCCCCCAGCATCAGCTTTCTCCCTAGGAGCAGCTACAGTTGATTTACAAAAGCAAAAAGCTACTGATGCAACTCTGCATTAAAAGTACTAGGTGAGAAACTGGCAAAGTACTTAGAGCATTCACACCCTTAGAAATTCAATCAAATCAGGAAACTGTGAACCAATTTGATAAGAACTTAACCTTCTGAAGGTGAGAAGTCAATCCTATAGACACTGCCCCCTAGGCAGTGCTAGACAATTTGGAAACTGTGATTGGCCTCTGTGAAGAGGGGAAGGGACAAGAAGCCACCAAAAAAAGCAAGGAGACTATGTCTTGGATTGTGGGCTCAGAGCTCGACTTCTATTTGGACTCTGGCTCTTGGATTACTTTGTTGGGTGAGTAAAAGGCTAAGCCTTTTCCTAGTTTCTGGAGAGATTATCTTCCATCTTGGAGGAAGCCACATGGTTACTCACTATCAAGTCTTCCTAGTTGGAAACTAATTAATCTCTGCCTAGATTAAGAAGACCTGGAGCAAAACATTTAGGTTGATAGGATAGATAATTTCTCTATCCCCCTCACATCTCTCTTTATTGTTTCCTCTCTATTTGTAAATATTTGAAAATAAATTTCTGACTCAAGATATAATAAGTACTGGTGATCACATAATTTCATATAATTATTGTCCAACCATTCATTTTAACCTTTACACACTGTCTTTTCTTTCTGCATTCTTCTGAATAGCTATAAGGCAAGTGTTCCTTTACTTCTCTCTCATTTGAGAGATATACTGGCTGTGAGTGTCCATCTCTCCATCTTCAGAGCAATGGCAGTCATGGTTTGCTCTCAATGATCATCAGGTAGGATACAAAATTGGAACCATCATTTCTTGTGAAATTGTCCATGTGTACAAGGAAAGCCACATATTGGTTCCCCTGAGATTTTTCTCCTAGTCTCAGTGTCCCTAATTTGCTTAGTTGAGGGTCCCTTTGGAGGCAATATGGGAATATTCTAGACTTTTTCATACTAGCCAAAGCTTATATCTCCTTGAGTAATGTTTTCTAACTCTCTGCCTTAGTCCGAAGGGATTCTAGAAAGAAGTCAATACAGTGAGAAATACTTCTTTAAAAATTTGTTTTTATCCATGATCAATCGTTCAATCATTGAAATGATCAATTTCAATTATTTTTCATTCATTTTTTCCTTTATCTCACCTTCCCTCAACCAGAAATATAGAAAAAAAGGAAGGTAAGGAAGAATTCTAGTATCACAGAAGCACAGTCAAACTAAAGAAATTCCTACCTTGGTAATGTCCAAAAATTCATTTCTAATTCTGTACCATCTTTCTGTCATGAGATGGGAATAAGAATAATAACTAATACATATGTATATGTAAGCAATATACATATGTAGTTCCTACTTCTGCTAAGTATTTTATAATTATTATCTCATTTGATCCTCAACCACCTGATGAGATAGATGCCGTTATTTTCCCTTTTATAAAGATGATGAAACTGAAGCACCCAGAGGTAAAATGATTTGCTCAGGGTCACATAATGAGTGTCTGATGCCGAAATGTCTTTCTTTCTAACTTCAGCTACTGTACCACTGAGCTGGGTCATAGGGTATTCACAGTTTAGGAAACTTGGGACATAGTTCCCAAATTGCTTTTTAGAATGTCTGTAGCAGTCAGCAGCTTCACCAAAATTTCATCAATCTGACATTTCTTTCCCTATAGCTCCTTCAACATATGTCATTCAGCTTTTTTTTTTTTCTTTATCAGCTTTTCTACTATGGGTATAAGGTAGAATCTGAGAGTTGCTTTAATTTGCATTTCTTTAATAATTAATGATTTAGAGCATCCCCTCACCACTTCTGCTATATGCCTATAAATAGCTTGGACTTCTCTTGAGAACTAGTTGTTCATATTTTAAAATTATTTTCTTTTGGGGAATGGCTCTTATTTGAATAAACTTAAATCAGCTCCTTATATATCTTAGAAATCAGATCTTTATCAGAAAAATTTGCTCCAAAGAAATTTTCTCAGTAAGTTGTTTCCCTTTTAATTTTAACTTTATTGAATTTATTTGCAAAATGTTTTTATTTTATGTAATCAAAACTGTCCATTTTATCTTTTGTAATTTCTTTCCTCCCCTATTTGGTAATGAGTTCTGCTCTCATTCATAGATCTGAAAGGTAATTTCTTCCTTTTTTTTCTCATTTGTTTACAATATGATTTTTTATAACTAAACCATATATCCATTTGCAGTTTATATATATAATATATATAAATAAATATATTTAATTTAATAAAGTATCAGGTGTTGGTCTCAGCCTAATTTTTCCCATAATTCTGTCCAGTTTTGAGAAATGCTTCCTCCTAAGTACTTTAGCAACTGTGGAATCTTTTTGATTTCTAGTTGTGTATTCTTGTGAAATAGTCAGTAATGGTCATTTATATAGTTTAGGTTCTTGCTATCTCCTTTCAGAGTGAGGAAGTCAGAGCAGCCTTGTTCCAAAAGTTTTCCAATGCTTGTGTTTTTTAAATATGCCACACGTTAGTAATTCTTTTTTTTGTATACAATGGGCACAAATTTCACTTCTTAGGGACATCTACAGCTAACTTGGTCCAGTAAAAGTGGTTTCTTACAAGCTTTATGATCCTATCTTGAACTACATGTTTTAAGTCATTGCATAAAGCTATCCTGGCATAGGTGAAGAGATGGAGACTCAGAGATAACTCATTCAAGGTCACACAATCTAGTTATTGTTAAAACATGCATTAGAAGCAAAATTCCCTCTTTCCTTGCCCATTCACCTTTTCCTTATGCCAGTTCATCATACATAGATGACGATATAAAGAAGAAATGAGGATGTGAGAAAAAGCCAAGAGAAATTTGAATTACTTCATATTTTTACCTGGGTCTGATCTGGTAGATTCCTCAGACTTTTCAAAAGTAGAAGGCTCCTGACAGATTATTTTCCATATATTAATGGAGTAGCTAGCTGGTTTTTACTTATTCAAGATAGATTGTGTATGCTGTGGAGCATAACTGCCCTCTCTGTTCTTCTTTGGGTTTTAGGCAGTCAGTTTTGCTTGATATCAGTAGCTTTTGGTTTTGTGGGAGGATTTTTGAAAGATCACCTAAAGTTAGATTTGGAGAGTAAGTGTGGATTTCATTACTCATATTGCATCTCTCTGCTTTTATCACAAGTCATTCAAAGTGTAATGCAAGTGTAACGCACCCTGGGCTAAGTATTTCTCCATTTGGTCAAGAGATGGAGACTGGCTGTACCTCTTGCATGCATGGTTGCAACACTGACTGTCATGCTTGGTGCCCTCAACCTTTCCTGTATTGTTGGACCATTTTGAGTCATAGAAAGTCCTTTTTCCATTCCTATCTCTCTGGCTGGAGTTGTTAGCCCTGCCAAAGTCTATCTACACATTCGTACCATGTGACCTGGCTGGCCACAGATGTAACATTTTGGAGAATAGGGCTTGGTGACACTAGTAGGCTTCCTGGATTGACTACGCCCTCTGCTGGCCTGGAGGGTGAAGTTCTTAATTTCTTCAATTTCTTTCTCCTTCCTAGCCTGCTTTAGTTGTCTTTTGAGGTCAACTATCACTGAGTCCTTTTCTGAATCTGATTGTCTATCTGTCCTGACTTCCTTTTTGCTTTGAATCATGTATATAAGATGCATGCTGCTGTTATATTGAATCTCTGGGAGCTTGAAGTTCACTCGGTGATTGACATGTGAATCGGTTGGATTTCGGAATGTTCCCAGAGAGGCATGCGGACTCAGGAGAGGGCAGTTGAGAACCCTGGGAGAGGTTCTTGGGTCTTTACCTGTCCTTGAGGCTGGAGATGAGTGAATCCTGGTCTTTGAGGAAATAGAGACTTGCAAACTCAACCCTGAAAGCTCCTCCTGTGTTTCCTGTACCATCATCAACCTGTATCAGACCACCATCTCTGTTTCTACTGCCCCTAGATATTAGGAAGTAAATCATCTTAGTCATCTAGGCTTCCCAGGGCCTAGGAGGGATCCAGGAAGTGGGCAGGAGAAGAAGAAGAGGGTGGACAAAGGGTAGATATCTCAACTGATTAGGCTTAATATCTACTGAAGAAGAAGCTGAAGATTTCACAGCAGTTTGCCTGCTCTGGTGTAGCCCTGGCCAGGCTGTACCAGAGAGAAGCTATCATCTTGATTCCTTCATTTGCCTGCCGTTAGAGATTCATTATTATCAATTTAAAGTAGGGTCTCCCAATACCTCTATCCCATACCATTATCCTTCCGTGTCAAATATATTCAAAGTTTTAAAGTACCTTCCTGAATTGGTTTCCAAAGCTTATTTGGGAAGGGAGTCACACAGTCAGATTACCAATGTTACCTCAGCTGAAGAGCCCAATAATTAATATCAATTAACCCCAGGTGGGTCCTGAAGGGATAACGTGCATTGACCTAAAGGATCCTGCCTGGGCAACTGTTATAAAGGAGAGGTGTCATCCTATCCTCTCTCTGTACTCCATCTACATATACATCCAATAGATAGTAGTACCTCCTTTTAATATAACACTGCTTGATATCTTTGAGTGCCAATGACTCCCACTGAGTACAGTTCTGCCGGATATAGTTCTGGACCAGCAGTGAAGCACACTTCATGAACTGCCTCCTGATATGATCGATGGTTTCTGGGGCATGCACATCTCTGAGGCCTAATATTCTCTCAGCTGCCTCAGTTACCCTGTTGAGGAAGCTGCTAGGGTGTTCTTCCTCCCCCTGCCTCAGTTTCTCACATTTTTGCCATGAATTTGGTCTTTTGGCATGTAGCCGCATTGCATTGAGTAAATCTGTCCTGTATTGGACCAGGTACCTCATATTAGTATGTGATGTCAACTCTAGGTCATGGTGGACCGTGGGCTATGCAGTGAGATTGGAGTTTGAGTGAGTTTCAGCCAAAAATTTCTCTTTTTCAGAGGGTGAATAAAACTCCCCCCAAAAGAAACTCCATGTCATCAAAACTGGGGTTAAAAAGTGTAAAGACATACTTCATTTTTTTTATGCTCTTGAAAGGCAAGAGGAAGGACTTGGGGAAACATCTCCTGAGTACTTCTAAATCATTAGGGGTAAAGGCCTTATAGGATTTTACATGGACAATACCCTCCCCAGGTTTCAAGATGGTTCTGTCAACTATTGGGAGTACAGATACAGTGGTCTCAGTGCTTGGTTCCTTAGCTGGAGTTTGGGTGTCCTTAGCAGCCTGTGGTTTTTTGCTTGAGTTGGTAGCCCCTAAATATTTTGTTTCTACAAACTCCAACTGGAGAATTGTATGCCCATCCAGTTCTTTCCCTTCCCTAATTTTTTTGAGGACTTGGAATAATAGCTTCATGTGTTCTACCATTTCTAGGGAGACAGAGTCACATTTTGCATTAGAAACAGAGCCAAAAAGCAGCCAAACATGTGAGAGGACCCTCTTCAGGACTATCAAGAATTGCACAATAACAAAAATCAGAGCCATAGCCATAGGTATAAAACATAAATTCTTCCAGTGTTATGGCACACCATTTATAATAGTCATACAGTTCTAGTATCTGGTGTATAAATTGAGGCACTTTGAGGAACCAAAAATCAATTTCTCCCTGCATAACTGACCAAAGAAGCATGAAGAAGCTAGAGACTATAAACAACATCCTAGCAAAGCCCATTTTTAGTAACCTTTGTGTAGGTGATTAACCTAATTGTGCTTGCCAATTGTAATAAATGAATAACTGGCTAATAATAGGAGCTGGTGGTACAAGTGAGTCACCTAGGGCCTGGGAGCCTATAACTACAGTAGCAGGTCATTCGGAGCTGTCAGTGATGTGTAGCCCGAGCTGTGGTGCCCAGTCAATCTCCACTGCTAGCTATAGGGTCCTTTAAGGTGGAGTGTGAGGGGCCCCTCCCTGCTGGAGTAACTGCCTTCCTATTGGGTGAAAGCAGAACTCAACAGGAAGTGGAGCTCACACACTTCCTGGATACAATGGAGGCTTAGTCCAGTACTTTCTTTAGACTCAACTAGTTATTATTCTCTCCTCTCCTCAGTCCCTTTACCCTAAGGTGATGATACAATAACTACAGGAACTCTCAGTTTCAGGCTAAGGGTTTTAAGGTTTTATTTTAGCATGAAAGGGAAAACTGAAGTAAGAGGATTTAGGGTTTTGAGAAGCTGTTGCTAGGGGTGACTGGCAAGTGTTGGCTATGGACCTAGAAGGTAAGGTCAGGCTGAGGGAACCAGCCCTCAGCCAGAGATAATTCAACACTGCCCTGATATTATATGATCTACCAGCTAACAGATATAGTTGTTAAGTTGATTTAGGGGTGTCCCTGTTGCTAGGCTACTCTAACCTAAATCCTGCCCATGTTGCAACTCCCTCAACAGCCCAGGGTCCCCAAGGGGAAGTCAAGAGGTAGTTGGGTGTTTGGGTGAGGTCAAGGAAATCTGAACCCCCAGGTTGGTTTTGTAGGGGTTTTTATAGTCCCAGCTCAACTGTCAATTCCTGGGACTGGCACCTATTGGGCCAGAGTTCCATTCTGCTAACTGACAGGATTGCCTTGGGTAATATTGCAAATGCAAGAGATCTCACATAAATCCTACATTACAAAAGTTACATGATCATTGATCTAGAGATGAAAGGCATCTTGGAAACCTTTTAGTCTTTTTTTTTTTTTAACCCTTGTACTTTGGTGTATTGTCTCATAGGTGGAAGATTGGTAAGGGTGGGCAATGGGGGTCAAGTGACTTGCCCAGGGTCACACAGCTGGGAAGTGGCTGAGGCCGGGTTTGAACCTAGGACCTCCTGTCTCTAGGCCTGACTCTCACTCCACTGAGCTACCCAGCTGCCCCCACCTTTTAGTCTTATTCCCTATCACCCCTCATTTTGCAAATGACAAAATTGAAGCCTAGGGAAGTTAAATGACTTGTCCAAAGTCACATAGGTAGTTAGAGTCAGAATTAGAATTTGAACCCAAGTCTTCCAACTCCAGAATCATTGATCGTTGACTGGCAAGATTATCAAGGCTGATCAGTCCTTTTTATCCTTTTAATGTCTTTTGACATTTATTTTGTATTAGCAATCTCATTAAATCAAAACAAATATACTTTATTATTTTAGAAAGATTGCTCTTATAGCTGCAGTTTGCTATGAATGGGTGTCCCTGGGTATATGGAAATCCAGTCCAGATTTGCTTCTCTCCTCACAGAAGAGATTTAGAACAGGACAAACTCCTGCCACAGGCCCTAAAGTCCTAAACCTCCATTCCCAGACTGCTATTCTAGCTCCTATCACTCTCAATTACACTTACCTTTTTCATTTGCCTTGAGGGTCTAATGTGCCCTGAATGTAATCTTCTGTTCAATAAGCCTGACTCATAAATCCATCGAGGATTTATTAATGTTCTTATGAATTCTGCACTAGAGTATGCCACTGTCTTTGACCTATGACACAGTGTCTATATTTTGCAGAGGAGAAACTTGGAATTATGGAAGCAAATATTTGTCTTTTCCCCGCCTCTTTGAGCTTCAGGGAAGAACAAAAATAGGGGAGGGTCACCTGAAAATGGAAGCCACATCACAATGCTTGTTTCTGTGAGCTGCAAACACCCACTAAAAGAGCTCAAAGATCAGATGTAATGGCATCACAGTGATGGTGAGTAGTACATACAAAAAGAGGAATTGGGTATTCTTTGGTGTTTTGAGTTATTCAATGCTTCTGGCATCTTTTTAACCTAAAAAACAAAAGCCATACTTTTTCTTCTCTTCCAAGGTCAAAAATCATGTTGTACACAATTGAGTTGTTAATAGTTTTTGTGTTCTTTGTTTCAGTAAGATGGTTGGTTTTTCTGGAGCTTTTATGTGGTGTAGATGGTTTGATGATTTGGCAAGTAATAGAATGTTATAACAATCACATGTTCCTTTTTAAAAGCTCTCTCTCCTTTGACCTCTCTTGCTAAGTTTTCCCATTCTACTTGGTGGTAAATTTGTAAATTGCTTGAAGACAGGACATGGATTTTATTGCTTTTGGCACTTCCCAAAGAGTCTATTACAATGCTTTGCTTCGAGGAGGCATGCAGTTAATATATTTTCTTAAATGAATGGATGCTTAGATTGGGTAAAACCAATGGTCATTGTTACCCATCTTTATGTAACCACAGCATTTTAAAAGCTGGAGAGGACATGAGTGACCAGCTAGAAAAGGGGCTTTTAGCCTGGCTACCATGGAGTATTTAACCTGGAGATGATTTTTAAGGGACCATAAACTTGGATGGGAAATAATAATAGTCTTATTTTCACCATCTTCTAGCTGAAATTTAGCATATCCTTCAATGATTTAAAAACATGATTATCAGAAGGGGGCTATAGGTTTCATCAGCCTGTTAAAGAGATCCATGACATATAAAAGTGGTTAAGAACCTTTGATTTTGATCAATGTCCCTTCTTTGATACATGAAAAAAAAAACCCACCAAAAAACTGAGGCCCAGGGAGGTTGTGGATTGCTCAAGGTTACTTAAGAGATTAATGACAAAGCCAGGATTTTGATGCTTTGACCACTGTACTTTCTTTACCAAATCACAAAATTTAATGAAGGCTTGATGGAGGAGGTAAGATTTCAGCAGAAATCATAATAAAGGACAGGAAAATATTAGTAAACCAGAAGGTGGCAAAAAAACATTCTGGGTACAAGGAAGAGATTGAGAAGGAAGTTCTAGGGTAGAAATAGGGTTACAGAAAAGCATAGCCCTTGGAGTAGCATGATGCCATTATTCTCTCTGACCGTTTTTATACAGGTGAAATCAGGATAAAGGTACTATTGAGATCAGTTGTACATATACTATACAACTGATCTCAATAGTACCTTTATACATATACTCTACAACTGATCTCTCTCTCTCTCTCTCTCTCTCTCTCTCTCTCTCTCTCTCTATATATATATATATATATATATATATATATATATATATATANTTTATACATATACTCTACAACTGATCTCTCTCTCTCTCTCTCTCTCTCTCTCTCTCTCTCTCTCTCTCTCTCTATATATATATATATATATATATATATATATATATATGGGAGGGGAAAGTGTCATGGGAATTCTGGAAAATGAGTGTTAGTTTTTTTTATTCATTTATTCTCTATCTCTGTCTCTGTCTCTGTCTGTCTATGTGTCTGTCTGTCTCTTTCTTCCCCTTCTCATCCAATGGCTTTTCCGTAAATCTGATCAGCAGCCACATGCCTCACTCCTACAACAGTTCAGGCCTCCTATGGATTACCTAAAGAATAGATATGATATAAGAAACCCAGTTTTATCTGTCCTAGTAACAGCTCTACAGGTAGTTATTGAGCAGATTGCCTGAGGAAAGTAGATAGACTGAGAAGTAGGAGGAGTCAAGAAGATAGAGTGTGACTTGCAGACAGGAGGATCTGAGTTCAAAAGTTGCCTTGGACACTTAATAGTTCTATGACCCTGGGTAAATCACTTTAGCTCTCAACTTAAATTTCCCATTTTGTAAAGTAGGGATGATAATAGTTATTTCCCTCATAGAGTTGTTAGAAGTATCTCATGAATTAATATAAGTAAATGAATGACTAAAAATACTTATTAAGTACTGGTTATGGGCAGAATGCTGTGTGAAGGACTGTAGATAAAAGAAAAAAAAAACCCTCACAATTCCCTACTCAGGGGACTTGCATTTGAATGGAGGAATCAATACACAGAGGAAATTTCAGCTACAAGTTAGATTCAGGTCTCCTGGTTCTTAGGGTATAGTGGCAAAGAAGATGGTAATGCATCTTTTTTTTTTTTTTAAACTCTTATCTTTTATCTTAGAATTGATATTAAATATCTGTTCCAAAGCAGAAGAGTGGTAAGGGCTAGACAACTGGACTTAAATGACTTGTCCAGGGTTACTCAGCTAGGAAGTATCTGAAGCCACATTTGAACCCAAGTCTTCCCAACTCCTGCTCTATCCACTGTACTACTTAGCTGAGCCTGCGTCCACTTTAATATTATATTATTTCCAGTGATGAAATAATGCAAGTTTCTGATATTGAATCATTTGACAGTGCCAAGGACTTTGGAGGTACCAATTTTCTGGGTCTTCAGTAGTTATGGCTGCAGTGCCTACAAAAGCAATTGCCAAGCTGCATCTCCAATGGGCTACTGCCCAGGATGATGGCGTTTGGGCTCATGCTGGAATGGAGTTTGATGGTCATGGAGGTGTTTCACTCTTAGGCTTACCTCACCATCAGCGGCAGCCAGCAAGAAATATAGTCTTTTTCTCCACAGAGTAAAGAACTTTGCCAACCTTTAAATGTTAAAGAAATGTTAGCTATTAGTATTTTATAAGGGGAGTACAGTTATTTGGGGTTCCAAGGCTGAAATTCAAGACTTGACCTTTGTATGGTGCAGTGAAAAACCAGTGGAGTGAAGAAGGAAGGAAAACAGCCATCCTAGCTGGAATGCTAACATTTGTCTACAGGAGAGGGAAGCTAGGTAAAGGATACAGCAAATAGTTCATGTATGAGCTGACCAAGGTCCCCATAGGAACGGAGAAAGCTAGGTATTACATTTGGGAAATGTGAAAGAGATTGGATTCTGCTAAGAGCAAAATACTTGGTAGACGGAACCCTCCAGGCTGTTGCATAGGAGATCATTGCTGGGGTCAAAGAGAATACCAGTTGGCTTAGAGTGAGTTTAAGCTAAATTGGTGAGGGGCTGTTGGAGTTATTTGATTTCAAGCTATTTAAGAGTGCTTCGTGAATGATTTGTTATCCATGTCTTCTTTTAGTTCACCTTCTGTATTGGAAAAGCTGTAAGTTAAAACTTTCTTCATAGTTAAAAGGTTTAGCCCACTAATCCATTTGTGATGCTAAATGTATCTCTATTAAGATATTGTAGTTTAAACCAATTACACGAGTAATGTAAAAATCCAAATGTGTGAAAGGGAAGGAAATTTATTTTACTCAATGCTTGATCAGCACCGAGGGTAACCATTTTATCTTTTTTTTGTGTGTGTGTGAAATGCCTTTGTGATGATGGGTTTCCTAAATTTTGTCATGAAGCTAACCTGATTATCTTGAGCTATTTTTGAGAGGGATAAGGCTATTCATGAGAGAATGGATTCTAATCCCATGACTAATATGTTGGCCAATATTACACTTTCTTTTTTTTTTTTTTTTCAGAAAAAAATTGGTTAGTAACTATTTCAGCGTGCTTGTCTTTTCCTGGCTGTAAGCAGCAACATTCAAATGTTTCTGTTGGAACTCAGTCATGACATTATCACCATATCCCAAAGTTAGACATTAGGATATTCTGTGTACAACCAATACATTCTATGCATCCCTTGTAATATGGAAACTTGCCATGCTACAAGCATTTCCTAGGGGTAAAGGGTTTTTGACTGATGAGTATTTGCTGAGGACTCAGCTCATCCAAATGTTTCCCATTATTTAATCAAGGTGGAATATGGACATTGAAAAAAATCAGCTCAGGAGGCTATTGTCTTTGCCAGGAAAATCATGTTGCCAGGTTAAAATTCAAGTTGCTGTTAGCCAAAAAGACATGGTTTCTCTTCATATGTTGTCACAAAGAAGGAGAAGGATTAAATAGAAGCTGGCTCATTACCATTCTCATTAAATTTAAGTAGAAATATATTTTAGGGGAGATCATAGATTTAGATCTGAACAGGATCTTAGAGGTTTTTTAGCCCAACACTGTCATTTTTACAGATGAAGAAACTGAGACCCAGAGACCCTATACTTTTGATTTTCCTCACTAATTTTCTCTACAAGGCCCCAGAAACAACTCCACTTTGGAAGCTCACTCTAGCCCTAGACTTCAGACATTCAAAGTACATGCCGTTCATAGATGATCTCCAATATAAGCCAAGTATAAACATTTTTATTGTAAGCATTTATATTTCAGAATGAGCCAATACGAAAAAAAAACCCACTGGCTAATTTATTTTTGTCATCATCTAGATTTAAGGAAGTGATGAAGAAAATATTAATGATATAGATTAAATTTAAAGCTATGCCAAGTATACATTTATTTTGAAAGATGGATGTTAAACATTTATCAGCACACCTTTGGCTCCACCTTATGAACTCCTCCCTCTGATTGGTTGGTTTCTTTAAAAATCTCCATTTAAAAGAGAATGCCCAACTCATCCATGTCTTCATTCCTCTCAGGCACTCCTGACTTTCTCTGATGTTCCTTTTATGGATACTTCTTTCCCCTTCCTCCAATGCAGGGGTCGGCAACCTTTTTGGCTGTGACAGCCATAAACACCACATTTTTAAAAATGTAATTTCGTGAGAGCTGTACAGTGCTCACAGTGCGCGTTCCTGTAACAGCGCCTGAAAAAAAATTGACTTTATGGCTTCTGCAGAAAGAGCCATATCTGGCCCTCAAAAGAGCCAGATATGGCTTGAGAGCCATAGTTGCCATCCCCTGCTCTAATGTCTACTTTTCTAGCTCCTTTTTTATGTTTTCCTCCCCCATTTGAATGTAAATTCCTTGGGGGCAGAAACTGGCTTCCTTTCTGTTTGTATTCCTAGTACTTGGCATAGTGCTTGGCAAGTAGAACAAGGATTTAAACCCAAGTTTTCTGGCTCTTTTTGACTCTATGCTGTGGGATAGGATAGTTCATTTTAATCTGGAAACATGTGGTAGGAGATTCACAAGTATTTAATGTGTCATATTCAATTTCTAAATGACTTTTTTGAAACATAGAAATTTGTAATGAACAAAGTGTGCTACTAAGTAAACTCTGCTAGCTTACTTTTCTTAATTATACACTGGAGAAGCAAAGTGGTAGAAGTCAACCTGTAGATAGTCAATTCTAGAGTCAGACTAGGGTTCAAATCCTGCCTCTGACACTTAATTGTCTCTGTGACTCTTTGCACATTAATTATCCTTTTGGTGTCCCAGGGAACTTTCTTAGACTGAATTGCAGAACAATCACCTTTTTATATTATTTATTGACACAGAGGATGAAAAGATACTAAAAACATGGCCAGAAGTACCCCTAATTTGTTAATCTTTAACCAATCACAAGGAATTTTTAAAAAGAAAACTTCCAGATGACAGAAGGGAAAATCTGAAACAAAGATCTGGGTGCAACCCAGATGAGAGTTATGATGTGGTCATGTACACCTACATCTCTAACTTCTTCACCAAAGGTTTTTTAAAGCATTATTTTGAACACACAGTAATATTGCCTTCCTCATGGGAAAACTGGGAATGCGCTGCCTTTTATTTATTAAATAAATTTATTTATTTTATTCACATTGCTTATAGATTAAAAAAATTGCAATAGAAATACCTGAATGTAGACTTCTAAATGGGGTTTTCTGCATATTAATCATATCTATAAAGTCTATTATAAGAAGATAAGGGATACAAAGAATATTAATCAGAGACAAGGACCCAATATGATGAGGGCATTGTGTCAGATAAAGTACTCTTAAACCTAGCAGTGTAGCTAGCAATCTAGAATTTTAATTTAGAAAGTGATGCAATATTCACTTTGATATCGACATCTTTATTTGCCTCTAAAATGCTGAGGTTAAATGAGAAGTGACATGAACACATGTGTAGAAGGAGACAAGAGATAAGGAATAAGAGAAAAGGGAAATTGCAAGGTGTGGGAGAATATGATAGGAATGAAGCATGCTAAATCTTAAATAGGCTGTTAGTTTCAATTCAAGAAACCTTTATTAAACGCCTATCAGATTTCTAAATAGCATGGTTATAGTGTGTTGTAAGGAAGCATCATACTGTTTTTAAAATTAATCAGTTTCATATACATAATGCAGGGCTCAAAGCTTTCCAGGATTAAAGAGTCCATAGATGATGTTGCCCTTCTGTTAAGAAACTTACCAAAATCTCTACTGAAAGCATCAGTCAAAAATTTGGAAGCTTTAGTGACATTAAATCAAACATGAAGAGGCTTTGAAATATCTGGTGGTTTGATTTTTTTTCACTATTCTATATATTTTGGTCTTGCCTGAATCAAAAGTCTTCCATGTTCTCTGGGTTTCTTCACCACCAAGATGAGCATGGGAAGAGCTGAGGAAGGAGGTTTCTGATATTTGTGCACACACAATGGCTACTCTCTCACCCCCCCCCCCCCATTTAAGGGGGATAATTCCTAAATCTTTCCGTTAAGCATAAATTCTATGTTACTATTATACTCACTATACTCCAAGGACTTCTTATTACTTCTGCAATAAACTATAAATTCCTCTGTTTGACTTTTAAAACCCTTTGGCCTCCAATTTATCTTCATGGAATGTTTTTCCCCTTCTACAATCTATGATCCAGCTAAATTGGCCTTAGTTTCCCAATATGGTATGCCATTTCCCACTTTCATACCTTTGTCCTGAGCATCCCTCATGCCTGGAATGCACTCCTTCCTCAATCTTGCTTCTTCCAATTGCTCACTTCTTTCGATGCTTTACTGACCCTTCACCTACTACTACTCTTCCCAATTTCTAGCATCCTCTTTTCCATTCCCCCCCTCATTCTAACAGATTTTCTCTTTCATTCTAGCACCCATAGCTCTTCAAGGGCATATACTTTAACAGCTTCATGGAGCTGTTGTACACCTTCAACAGTGGCAATTGTGCAATACCACCACTTAGTATCTTAAAATCAAAGAACATGTTCTTGAATTGTTTAAACACAATCCACAACACTTCACCAGCACCACCACCAATGAGAAACCATCCACAGTTAAAGAATCAGCTAAGAGATGTACAGTTTAATATCTCATATTTATTTAATGTTAGTAATCTTTTTGGTGCCCAGGGCCCAGGGATATTGCACTTATTCTCTTTTCCACTAAGGGGTCCCTCTATATATGTGGGTTAAGACTGATGTCAGTCCTGTTGGAGCCTGATTATCTAGAAGTAGTATCAGGCTCTTTTTTTATACACTTTGGCTCATTACATTTCCCATTTGAAAAATTTGTAGCTTATATTTTGTTCATCTCTAGATTATCCCAAGGAGGGAAGTAAAACAGACTCCCATATATACACTGTAAATCTGGTATGTAAAAAAAAGCATTTCATACACACAAAAGAAATACTAAATGACACAGTAGGATTCAATGAATTTACTTATAATTACTTATATACTTTCTCTGAAGGCTGATACTGAAACCTCATTAGGCTCTAAGGTAATTTGTAAAGCTATTAAATAGGCATTAAACATTTCACCTCTGCTTTGCTTTGTCCAAACAACTCCCAGTCTGTGTCTTCTGGTAAGGTAGACCAGGGTTGGGCCATTTCTCTTGTTGGTGTCATCTTCTCCAAGAGTAGTGGAGTAGTTTTCAGGTACTCCTTCCCCTCCTACAGTCAACCGTGAGCAAAAGAATCCAGGAACTCTGAATTGTTTGAATTTACAAGGTTATAAAATAAATACCAATAGTAAAATGTACCTGGGGCTATCCCTAGGCATGCCTTTCCTGCTTCTAGCTAACCATATGTATGTAGTATCTTTGTACATGCCTAAAGATAGTCCCAGGTCTATTTAGCTATCGTATATTTAAGTGGACTTGATTTATTCTATATATACATACAGCTTTATTCTTTATATATACATATATACACAGAGATTTATTCTCTATACATACAGGTATATGCACATACATATGCATACACACATATGCAGCATGCACATAACTATAAATACATAGACATATGCATATATACACACTGTACACACACACACATTATGTCCCCTGACAGAATTTAAACTCCTGAGGAGCAGGGATTGTTGACATTTTTTTTAACATTTATTAATATTCATTTTTAACATGGTTACATGATTCATGCTCCACCTTTCCCCTTCAACCCCGCCTCCTGTCTGCACCCCCCCACCCATGGCCGATGCGCATTTCCACTAGTTTTGTCATGTGTCCTTGATCAAGACCAATTACCAAATTGTTGGTAGTTGCATTGGTGTGGTAGTTTCGAGTCCACACCCTCAATCATGTCCACCCCGACCCATGCGTTCGAGCAGTTGTTTTTCTTATGTGTTTCCTCTCCTGCAGTCCTTCCTCTGAATGTGGGTAGCTTTCTTTACCATAAATCCCTCAGAATTGTCCTGGGTCATTGTATTGCTGCTGGTACAGAAGTCCATTACATTCGATTTTACCACAGTATATCAGTCTCTGTGTATAGAGTTCTTCTGGCTCTGCATCAGTTCCTGGAGGTCTCTCCAGTTCGCCTGGAACTCCTCCAGTTTATTATTCCTTTTAGCACAATAGTATTCCATCACCTGCATATACCACAGTTTGTTCAGCCATTCCCCAATTGAAGGACACCCCCTCCTTTTCCAATTTGTTGCCACCACAAAAAGCGTAGCTATAAATATTTTCATACAAGTCTGTTTATCTATGATCTCTTTGGGGTACAAACCCAAGAATGGTATGGCTGGATCAAAGGGCAGGCATTCTTTTATAGCCCTTTGAGCATGGTTCCAAATTGCCAGCCAGAATGGCTGGATNCCCTTCCCTTCCCTTCCCTTCCCTTCCCTTCCCTTCCCTTCCCTTCCCTTCCCTTCCCTTCCCTTCCCTTCCCTTCCCTTCCCTTCCCTTCCCTTCCCTTCCCTTCCCTTCCCTTCCCTTCCCTTCCCTTCCCTTCCCTTCCCTTCCCTTCCCTTCCCTTCCCTTCCCTTCCCTTCCCTTCCCTTCCCTTCCCTTCCCTTCCCTTCCCTTCCCTTCCCTTCCCTTCCCTTCCCTTCCCTTCCCTTCCCTTCCCTTCCCTTCCCTTCCCTTCCCTTCCCTTCCCTTCCCTTCCCTTCCCTTCCCTTCCCTTCCCTTCCCTTCCCTTCCCTTCCCTTCCCTTCCCTTCCCTTCCCTTCCCTTCCCTTCCCTTCCCTTCCCTTCCCTTCCCTTCCCTTCCCTTCCCTTCCCTTCCCTTCCCTTCCCTTCCCTTCCCTTCCCTTCCCTTCCCTTCCCTTCCCTTCCCTTCCCTTCCCTTCCCTTCCCTTCCCTTCCCTTCCCTTCCCTTCCCTTCCCTTCCCTTCCCTTCCCTTCCCTTCCCTTCCCTTCCCTTCCCTTCCCTTCCCTTCCCTTCCCTTCCCTTCCCTTCCCTTCCCTTCCCTTCCCTTCCCTTCCCTTCCCTTCCCTTCCCTTCCCTTCCCTTCCCTTCCCTTCCCTTCCCTTCCCTTCCCTTCCCTTCCCTTCCCTTCCCTTCCCTTCCCTTCCCTTCCCTTCCCTTCCCTTCCCTTCCCTTCCCTTCCCTTCCCTTCCCTTCCCTTCCCTTCCCTTCCCTTCCCTTCCCTTCCCTTCCCTTCCCTTCCCTTCCCTTCCCTTCCCTTCCCTTCCCTTCCCTTCCCTTCCCTTCCCTTCCCTTCCCTTCCCTTCCCTTCCCTTCCCTTCCCTTCCCTTCCCTTCCCTTCCCTTCCCTTCCCTTCCCTTCCCTTCCCTTCCCTTCCCTTCCCTTCCCTTCCCTTCCCTTCCCTTCCCTTCCCTTCCCTTCCCTTCCCTTCCCTTCCCTTCCCTTCCCTTCCCTTCCCTTCCCTTCCCTTCCCTTCCCTTCCCTTCCCTTCCCTTCCCTTCCCTTCCCTTCCCTTCCCTTCCCTTCCCTTCCCTTCCCTTCCCTTCCCTTCCCTTCCCTTCCCTTCCCTTCCCTTCCCTTCCCTTCCCTTCCCTTCCCTTCCCTTCCCTTCCCTTCCCTTCCCTTCCCTTCCCTTCCCTTCCCTTCCCTTCCCTTCCCTTCCCTTCCCTTCCCTTCCCTTCCCTTCCCTTCCCTTCCCTTCCCTTCCCTTCCCTTCCCTTCCCTTCCCTTCCCTTCCCTTCCCTTCCCTTCCCTTCCCTTCCCTTCCCTTCCCTTCCCTTCCCTTCCCTTCCCTTCCCTTCCCTTCCCTTCCCTTCCCTTCCCTTCCCTTCCCTTCCCTTCCCTTCCCTTCCCTTCCCTTCCCTTCCCTTCCCTTCCCTTCCCTTCCCTTCCCTTCCCTTCCCTTCCCTTCCCTTCCCTTCCCTTCCCTTCCCTTCCCTTCCCTTCCCTTCCCTTCCCTTCCCTTCCCTTCCCTTCCCTTCCCTTCCCTTCCCTTCCCTTCCCTTCCCTTCCCTTCCCTTCCCTTCCCTTCCCTTCCCTTCCCTTCCCTTCCCTTCCCTTCCCTT
Source organism: Gracilinanus agilis (assembly GCF_016433145.1). Classification (NCBI taxonomy): domain Eukaryota; kingdom Metazoa; phylum Chordata; class Mammalia; order Didelphimorphia; family Didelphidae; genus Gracilinanus; species Gracilinanus agilis. Next base: position 439,987,847 of record NC_058130.1, on the reverse strand, counting down.
CCCTTCCCTTCCCTTCCCTTCCCTTCCCTTCCCTTCCCTTCCCTTCCCTTCCCTTCCCTTCCCTTCCCTTCCCTTCCCTTCCCTTCCCTTCCCTTCCCTTCCCTTCCCTTCCCTTCCCTTCCCTTCCCTTCCCTTCCCTTCCCTTCCCTTCCCTTCCCTTCCCTTCCCTTCCCTTCCCTTCCCTTCCCTTCCCTTCCCTTCCCTTCCCTTCCCTTCCCTTCCCTTCCCTTCCCTTCCCTTCCCTTCCCTTCCCTTCCCTTCCCTTCCCTTCCCTTCCCTTCCCTTCCCTTCCCTTCCCTTCCCTTCCCTTCCCTTCCCTTCCCTTCCCTTCCCTTCCCTTCCCTTCCCTTCCCTTCCCTTCCCTTCCCTTCCCTTCCCTTCCCTTCCCTTCCCTTCCCTTCCCTTCCCTTCCCTTCCCTTCCCTTCCCTTCCCTTCCCTTCCCTTCCCTTCCCTTCCCTTCCCTTCCCTTCCCTTCCCTTCCCTTCCCTTCCCTTCCCTTCCCTTCCCTTCCCTTCCCTTCCCTTCCCTTCCCTTCCCTTCCCTTCCCTTCCCTTCCCTTCCCTTCCCTTCCCTTCCCTTCCCTTCCCTTCCCTTCCCTTCCCTTCCCTTCCCTTCCCTTCCCTTCCCTTCCCTTCCCTTCCCTTCCCTTCCCTTCCCTTCCCTTCCCTTCCCTTCCCTTCCCTTCCCTTCCCTTCCCTTCCCTTCCCTTCCCTTCCCTTCCCTTCCCTTCCCTTCCCTTCCCTTCCCTTCCCTTCCCTTCCCTTCCCTTCCCTTCCCTTCCCTTCCCTTCCCTTCCCTTCCCTTCCCTTCCCTTCCCTTCCCTTCCCTTCCCTTCCCTTCCCTTCCCTTCCCTTCCCTTCCCTTCCCTTCCCTTCCCTTCCCTTCCCTTCCCTTCCCTTCCCTTCCCTTCCCTTCCCTTCCCTTCCCTTCCCTTCCCTTCCCTTCCCTTCCCTTCCCTTCCCTTCCCTTCCCTTCCCTTCCCTTCCCTTCCCTTCCCTTCCCTTCCCTTCCCTTCCCTTCCCTTCCCTTCCCTTCCCTTCCCTTCCCTTCCCTTCCCTTCCCTTCCCTTCCCTTCCCTTCCCTTCCCTTCCCTTCCCTTCCCTTCCCTTCCCTTCCCTTCCCTTCCCTTCCCTTCCCTTCCCTTCCCTTCCCTTCCCTTCCCTTCCCTTCCCTTCCCTTCCCTTCCCTTCCCTTCCCTTCCCTTCCCTTCCCTTCCCTTCCCTTCCCTTCCCTTCCCTTCCCTTCCCTTCCCTTCCCTTCCCTTCCCTTCCCTTCCCTTCCCTTCCCTTCCCTTCCCTTCCCTTCCCTTCCCTTCCCTTCCCTTCCCTTCCCTTCCCTTCCCTTCCCTTCCCTTCCCTTCCCTTCCCTTCCCTTCCCTTCCCTTCCCTTCCCTTCCCTTCCCTTCCCTTCCCTTCCCTTCCCTTCCCTTCCCTTCCCTTCCCTTCCCTTCCCTTCCCTTCCCTTCCCTTCCCTTCCCTTCCCTTCCCTTCCCTTCCCTTCCCTTCCCTTCCCTTCCCTTCCCTTCCCTTCCCTTCCCTTCCCTTCCCTTCCCTTCCCTTCCCTTCCCTTCCCTTCCCTTCCCTTCCCTTCCCTTCCCTTCCCTTCCCTTCCCTTCCCTTCCCTTCCCTTCCCTTCCCTTCCCTTCCCTTCCCTTCCCTTCCCTTCCCTTCCCTTCCCTTCCCTTCCCTTCCCTTCCCTTCCCTTCCCTTCCCTTCCCTTCCCTTCCCTTCCCTTCCCTTCCCTTCCCTTCCCTTCCCTTCCCTTCCCTTCCCTTCCCTTCCCTTCCCTTCCCTTCCCTTCCCTTCCCTTCCCTTCCCTTCCCTTCCCTTCCCTTCCCTTCCCTTCCCTTCCCTTCCCTTCCCTTCCCTTCCCTTCCCTTCCCTTCCCTTCCCTTCCCTTCCCTTCCCTTCCCTTCCCTTCCCTTCCCTTCCCTTCCCTTCCCTTCCCTTCCCTTCCCTTCCCTTCCCTTCCCTTCCCTTCCCTTCCCTTCCCTTCCCTTCCCTTCCCTTCCCTTCCCTTCCCTTCCCTTCCCTTCCCTTCCCTTCCCTTCCCTTCCCTTCCCTTCCCTTCCCTTCCCTTCCCTTCCCTTCCCTTCCCTTCCCTTCCCTTCCCTTCCCTTCCCTTCCCTTCCCTTCCCTTCCCTTCCCTTCCCTTCCCTTCCCTTCCCTTCCCTTCCCTTCCCTTCCCTTCCCTTCCCTTCCCTTCCCTTCCCTTCCCTTCCCTTCCCTTCCCTTCCCTTCCCTTCCCTTCCCTTCCCTTCCCTTCCCTTCCCTTCCCTTCCCTTCCCTTCCCTTCCCTTCCCTTCCCTTCCCTTCCCTTCCCTTCCCTTCCCTTCCCTTCCCTTCCCTTCCCTTCCCTTCCCTTCCCTTCCCTTCCCTTCCCTTCCCTTCCCTTCCCTTCCCTTCCCTTCCCTTCCCTTCCCTTCCCTTCCCTTCCCTTCCCTTCCCTTCCCTTCCCTTCCCTTCCCTTCCCTTCCCTTCCCTTCCCTTCCCTTCCCTTCCCTTCCCTTCCCTTCCCTTCCCTTCCCTTCCCTTCCCTTCCCTTCCCTTCCCTTCCCTTCCCTTCCCTTCCCTTCCCTTCCCTTCCCTTCCCTTCCCTTCCCTTCCCTTCCCTTCCCTTCCCTTCCCTTCCCTTCCCTTCCCTTCCCTTCCCTTCCCTTCCCTTCCCTTCCCTTCCCTTCCCTTCCCTTCCCTTCCCTTCCCTTCCCTTCCCTTCCCTTCCCTTCCCTTCCCTTCCCTTCCCTTCCCTTCCCTTCCCTTCCCTTCCCTTCCCTTCCCTTCCCTTCCCTTCCCTTCCCTTCCCTTCCCTTCCCTTCCCTTCCCTTCCCTTCCCTTCCCTTCCCTTCCCTTCCCTTCCCTTCCCTTCCCTTCCCTTCCCTTCCCTTCCCTTCCCTTCCCTTCCCTTCCCTTCCCTTCCCTTCCCTTCCCTTCCCTTCCCTTCCCTTCCCTTCCCTTCCCTTCCCTTCCCTTCCCTTCCCTTCCCTTCCCTTCCCTTCCCTTCCCTTCCCTTCCCTTCCCTTCCCTTCCCTTCCCTTCCCTTCCCTTCCCTTCCCTTCCCTTCCCTTCCCTTCCCTTCCCTTCCCTTCCCTTCCCTTCCCTTCCCTTCCCTTCCCTTCCCTTCCCTTCCCTTCCCTTCCCTTCCCTTCCCTTCCCTTCCCTTCCCTTCCCTTCCCTTCCCTTCCCTTCCCTTCCCTTCCCTTCCCTTCCCTTCCCTTCCCTTCCCTTCCCTTCCCTTCCCTTCCCTTCCCTTCCCTTCCCTTCCCTTCCCTTCCCTTCCCTTCCCTTCCCTTCCCTTCCCTTCCCTTCCCTTCCCTTCCCTTCCCTTCCCTTCCCTTCCCTTCCCTTCCCTTCCCTTCCCTTCCCTTCCCTTCCCTTCCCTTCCCTTCCCTTCCCTTCCCTTCCCTTCCCTTCCCTTCCCTTCCCTTCCCTTCCCTTCCCTTCCCTTCCCTTCCCTTCCCTTCCCTTCCCTTCCCTTCCCTTCCCTTCCCTTCCCTTCCCTTCCCTTCCCTTCCCTTCCCTTCCCTTCCCTTCCCTTCCCTTCCCTTCCCTTCCCTTCCCTTCCCTTCCCTTCCCTTCCCTTCCCTTCCCTTCCCTTCCCTTCCCTTCCCTTCCCTTCCCTTCCCTTCCCTTCCCTTCCCTTCCCTTCCCTTCCCTTCCCTTCCCTTCCCTTCCCTTCCCTTCCCTTCCCTTCCCTTCCCTTCCCTTCCCTTCCCTTCCCTTCCCTTCCCTTCCCTTCCCTTCCCTTCCCTTCCCTTCCCTTCCCTTCCCTTCCCTTCCCTTCCCTTCCCTTCCCTTCCCTTCCCTTCCCTTCCCTTCCCTTCCCTTCCCTTCCCTTCCCTTCCCTTCCCTTCCCTTCCCTTCCCTTCCCTTCCCTTCCCTTCCCTTCCCTTCCCTTCCCTTCCCTTCCCTTCCCTTCCCTTCCCTTCCCTTCCCTTCCCTTCCCTTCCCTTCCCTTCCCTTCCCTTCCCTTCCCTTCCCTTCCCTTCCCTTCCCTTCCCTTCCCTTCCCTTCCCTTCCCTTCCCTTCCCTTCCCTTCCCTTCCCTTCCCTTCCCTTCCCTTCCCTTCCCTTCCCTTCCCTTCCCTTCCCTTCCCTTCCCTTCCCTTCCCTTCCCTTCCCTTCCCTTCCCTTCCCTTCCCTTCCCTTCCCTTCCCTTCCCTTCCCTTCCCTTCCCTTCCCTTCCCTTCCCTTCCCTTCCCTTCCCTTCCCTTCCCTTCCCTTCCCTTCCCTTCCCTTCCCTTCCCTTCCCTTCCCTTCCCTTCCCTTCCCTTCCCTTCCCTTCCCTTCCCTTCCCTTCCCTTCCCTTCCCTTCCCTTCCCTTCCCTTCCCTTCCCTTCCCTTCCCTTCCCTTCCCTTCCCTTCCCTTCCCTTCCCTTCCCTTCCCTTCCCTTCCCTTCCCTTCCCTTCCCTTCCCTTCCCTTCCCTTCCCTTCCCTTCCCTTCCCTTCCCTTCCCTTCCCTTCCCTTCCCTTCCCTTCCCTTCCCTTCCCTTCCCTTCCCTTCCCTTCCCTTCCCTTCCCTTCCCTTCCCTTCCCTTCCCTTCCCTTCCCTTCCCTTCCCTTCCCTTCCCTTCCCTTCCCTTCCCTTCCCTTCCCTTCCCTTCCCTTCCCTTCCCTTCCCTTCCCTTCCCTTCCCTTCCCTTCCCTTCCCTTCCCTTCCCTTCCCTTCCCTTCCCTTCCCTTCCCTTCCCTTCCCTTCCCTTCCCTTCCCTTCCCTTCCCTTCCCTTCCCTTCCCTTCCCTTCCCTTCCCTTCCCTTCCCTTCCCTTCCCTTCCCTTCCCTTCCCTTCCCTTCCCTTCCCTTCCCTTCCCTTCCCTTCCCTTCCCTTCCCTTCCCTTCCCTTCCCTTCCCTTCCCTTCCCTTCCCTTCCCTTCCCTTCCCTTCCCTTCCCTTCCCTTCCCTTCCCTTCCCTTCCCTTCCCTTCCCTTCCCTTCCCTTCCCTTCCCTTCCCTTCCCTTCCCTTCCCTTCCCTTCCCTTCCCTTCCCTTCCCTTCCCTTCCCTTCCCTTCCCTTCCCTTCCCTTCCCTTCCCTTCCCTTCCCTTCCCTTCCCTTCCCTTCCCTTCCCTTCCCTTCCCTTCCCTTCCCTTCCCTTCCCTTCCCTTCCCTTCCCTTCCCTTCCCTTCCCTTCCCTTCCCTTCCCTTCCCTTCCCTTCCCTTCCCTTCCCTTCCCTTCCCTTCCCTTCCCTTCCCTTCCCTTCCCTTCCCTTCCCTTCCCTTCCCTTCCCTTCCCTTCCCTTCCCTTCCCTTCCCTTCCCTTCCCTTCCCTTCCCTTCCCTTCCCTTCCCTTCCCTTCCCTTCCCTTCCCTTCCCTTCCCTTCCCTTCCCTTCCCTTCCCTTCCCTTCCCTTCCCTTCCCTTCCCTTCCCTTCCCTTCCCTTCCCTTCCCTTCCCTTCCCTTCCCTTCCCTTCCCTTCCCTTCCCTTCCCTTCCCTTCCCTTCCCTTCCCTTCCCTTCCCTTCCCTTCCCTTCCCTTCCCTTCCCTTCCCTTCCCTTCCCTTCCCTTCCCTTCCCTTCCCTTCCCTTCCCTTCCCTTCCCTTCCCTTCCCTTCCCTTCCCTTCCCTTCCCTTCCCTTCCCTTCCCTTCCCTTCCCTTCCCTTCCCTTCCCTTCCCTTCCCTTCCCTTCCCTTCCCTTCCCTTCCCTTCCCTTCCCTTCCCTTCCCTTCCCTTCCCTTCCCTTCCCTTCCCTTCCCTTCCCTTCCCTTCCCTTCCCTTCCCTTCCCTTCCCTTCCCTTCCCTTCCCTTCCCTTCCCTTCCCTTCCCTTCCCTTCCCTTCCCTTCCCTTCCCTTCCCTTCCCTTCCCTTCCCTTCCCTTCCCTTCCCTTCCCTTCCCTTCCCTTCCCTTCCCTTCCCTTCCCTTCCCTTCCCTTCCCTTCCCTTCCCTTCCCTTCCCTTCCCTTCCCTTCCCTTCCCTTCCCTTCCCTTCCCTTCCCTTCCCTTCCCTTCCCTTCCCTTCCCTTCCCTTCCCTTCCCTTCCCTTCCCTTCCCTTCCCTTCCCTTCCCTTCCCTTCCCTTCCCTTCCCTTCCCTTCCCTTCCCTTCCCTTCCCTTCCCTTCCCTTCCCTTCCCTTCCCTTCCCTTCCCTTCCCTTCCCTTCCCTTCCCTTCCCTTCCCTTCCCTTCCCTTCCCTTCCCTTCCCTTCCCTTCCCTTCCCTTCCCTTCCCTTCCCTTCCCTTCCCTTCCCTTCCCTTCCCTTCCCTTCCCTTCCCTTCCCTTCCCTTCCCTTCCCTTCCCTTCCCTTCCCTTCCCTTCCCTTCCCTTCCCTTCCCTTCCCTTCCCTTCCCTTCCCTTCCCTTCCCTTCCCTTCCCTTCCCTTCCCTTCCCTTCCCTTCCCTTCCCTTCCCTTCCCTTCCCTTCCCTTCCCTTCCCTTCCCTTCCCTTCCCTTCCCTTCCCTTCCCTTCCCTTCCCTTCCCTTCCCTTCCCTTCCCTTCCCTTCCCTTCCCTTCCCTTCCCTTCCCTTCCCTTCCCTTCCCTTCCCTTCCCTTCCCTTCCCTTCCCTTCCCTTCCCTTCCCTTCCCTTCCCTTCCCTTCCCTTCCCTTCCCTTCCCTTCCCTTCCCTTCCCTTCCCTTCCCTTCCCTTCCCTTCCCTTCCCTTCCCTTCCCTTCCCTTCCCTTCCCTTCCCTTCCCTTCCCTTCCCTTCCCTTCCCTTCCCTTCCCTTCCCTTCCCTTCCCTTCCCTTCCCTTCCCTTCCCTTCCCTTCCCTTCCCTTCCCTTCCCTTCCCTTCCCTTCCCTTCCCTTCCCTTCCCTTCCCTTCCCTTCCCTTCCCTTCCCTTCCCTTCCCTTCCCTTCCCTTCCCTTCCCTTCCCTTCCCTTCCCTTCCCTTCCCTTCCCTTCCCTTCCCTTCCCTTCCCTTCCCTTCCCTTCCCTTCCCTTCCCTTCCCTTCCCTTCCCTTCCCTTCCCTTCCCTTCCCTTCCCTTCCCTTCCCTTCCCTTCCCTTCCCTTCCCTTCCCTTCCCTTCCCTTCCCTTCCCTTCCCTTCCCTTCCCTTCCCTTCCCTTCCCTTCCCTTCCCTTCCCTTCCCTTCCCTTCCCTTCCCTTCCCTTCCCTTCCCTTCCCTTCCCTTCCCTTCCCTTCCCTTCCCTTCCCTTCCCTTCCCTTCCCTTCCCTTCCCTTCCCTTCCCTTCCCTTCCCTTCCCTTCCCTTCCCTTCCCTTCCCTTCCCTTCCCTTCCCTTCCCTTCCCTTCCCTTCCCTTCCCTTCCCTTCCCTTCCCTTCCCTTCCCTTCCCTTCCCTTCCCTTCCCTTCCCTTCCCTTCCCTTCCCTTCCCTTCCCTTCCCTTCCCTTCCCTTCCCTTCCCTTCCCTTCCCTTCCCTTCCCTTCCCTTCCCTTCCCTTCCCTTCCCTTCCCTTCCCTTCCCTTCCCTTCCCTTCCCTTCCCTTCCCTTCCCTTCCCTTCCCTTCCCTTCCCTTCCCTTCCCTTCCCTTCCCTTCCCTTCCCTTCCCTTCCCTTCCCTTCCCTTCCCTTCCCTTCCCTTCCCTTCCCTTCCCTTCCCTTCCCTTCCCTTCCCTTCCCTTCCCTTCCCTTCCCTTCCCTTCCCTTCCCTTCCCTTCCCTTCCCTTCCCTTCCCTTCCCTTCCCTTCCCTTCCCTTCCCTTCCCTTCCCTTCCCTTCCCTTCCCTTCCCTTCCCTTCCCTTCCCTTCCCTTCCCTTCCCTTCCCTTCCCTTCCCTTCCCTTCCCTTCCCTTCCCTTCCCTTCCCTTCCCTTCCCTTCCCTTCCCTTCCCTTCCCTTCCCTTCCCTTCCCTTCCCTTCCCTTCCCTTCCCTTCCCTTCCCTTCCCTTCCCTTCCCTTCCCTTCCCTTCCCTTCCCTTCCCTTCCCTTCCCTTCCCTTCCCTTCCCTTCCCTTCCCTTCCCTTCCCTTCCCTTCCCTTCCCTTCCCTTCCCTTCCCTTCCCTTCCCTTCCCTTCCCTTCCCTTCCCTTCCCTTCCCTTCCCTTCCCTTCCCTTCCCTTCCCTTCCCTTCCCTTCCCTTCCCTTCCCTTCCCTTCCCTTCCCTTCCCTTCCCTTCCCTTCCCTTCCCTTCCCTTCCCTTCCCTTCCCTTCCCTTCCCTTCCCTTCCCTTCCCTTCCCTTCCCTTCCCTTCCCTTCCCTTCCCTTCCCTTCCCTTCCCTTCCCTTCCCTTCCCTTCCCTTCCCTTCCCTTCCCTTCCCTTCCCTTCCCTTCCCTTCCCTTCCCTTCCCTTCCCTTCCCTTCCCTTCCCTTCCCTTCCCTTCCCTTCCCTTCCCTTCCCTTCCCTTCCCTTCCCTTCCCTTCCCTTCCCTTCCCTTCCCTTCCCTTCCCTTCCCTTCCCTTCCCTTCCCTTCCCTTCCCTTCCCTTCCCTTCCCTTCCCTTCCCTTCCCTTCCCTTCCCTTCCCTTCCCTTCCCTTCCCTTCCCTTCCCTTCCCTTCCCTTCCCTTCCCTTCCCTTCCCTTCCCTTCCCTTCCCTTCCCTTCCCTTCCCTTCCCTTCCCTTCCCTTCCCTTCCCTTCCCTTCCCTTCCCTTCCCTTCCCTTCCCTTCCCTTCCCTTCCCTTCCCTTCCCTTCCCTTCCCTTCCCTTCCCTTCCCTTCCCTTCCCTTCCCTTCCCTTCCCTTCCCTTCCCTTCCCTTCCCTTCCCTTCCCTTCCCTTCCCTTCCCTTCCCTTCCCTTCCCTTCCCTTCCCTTCCCTTCCCTTCCCTTCCCTTCCCTTCCCTTCCCTTCCCTTCCCTTCCCTTCCCTTCCCTTCCCTTCCCTTCCCTTCCCTTCCCTTCCCTTCCCTTCCCTTCCCTTCCCTTCCCTTCCCTTCCCTTCCCTTCCCTTCCCTTCCCTTCCCTTCCCTTCCCTTCCCTTCCCTTCCCTTCCCTTCCCTTCCCTTCCCTTCCCTTCCCTTCCCTTCCCTTCCCTTCCCTTCCCTTCCCTTCCCTTCCCTTCCCTTCCCTTCCCTTCCCTTCCCTTCCCTTCCCTTCCCTTCCCTTCCCTTCCCTTCCCTTCCCTTCCCTTCCCTTCCCTTCCCTTCCCTTCCCTTCCCTTCCCTTCCCTTCCCTTCCCTTCCCTTCCCTTCCCTTCCCTTCCCTTCCCTTCCCTTCCCTTCCCTTCCCTTCCCTTCCCTTCCCTTCCCTTCCCTTCCCTTCCCTTCCCTTCCCTTCCCTTCCCTTCCCTTCCCTTCCCTTCCCTTCCCTTCCCTTCCCTTCCCTTCCCTTCCCTTCCCTTCCCTTCCCTTCCCTTCCCTTCCCTTCCCTTCCCTTCCCTTCCCTTCCCTTCCCTTCCCTTCCCTTCCCTTCCCTTCCCTTCCCTTCCCTTCCCTTCCCTTCCCTTCCCTTCCCTTCCCTTCCCTTCCCTTCCCTTCCCTTCCCTTCCCTTCCCTTCCCTTCCCTTCCCTTCCCTTCCCTTCCCTTCCCTTCCCTTCCCTTCCCTTCCCTTCCCTTCCCTTCCCTTCCCTTCCCTTCCCTTCCCTTCCCTTCCCTTCCCTTCCCTTCCCTTCCCTTCCCTTCCCTTCCCTTCCCTTCCCTTCCCTTCCCTTCCCTTCCCTTCCCTTCCCTTCCCTTCCCTTCCCTTCCCTTCCCTTCCCTTCCCTTCCCTTCCCTTCCCTTCCCTTCCCTTCCCTTCCCTTCCCTTCCCTTCCCTTCCCTTCCCTTCCCTTCCCTTCCCTTCCCTTCCCTTCCCTTCCCTTCCCTTCCCTTCCCTTCCCTTCCCTTCCCTTCCCTTCCCTTCCCTTCCCTTCCCTTCCCTTCCCTTCCCTTCCCTTCCCTTCCCTTCCCTTCCCTTCCCTTCCCTTCCCTTCCCTTCCCTTCCCTTCCCTTCCCTTCCCTTCCCTTCCCTTCCCTTCCCTTCCCTTCCCTTCCCTTCCCTTCCCTTCCCTTCCCTTCCCTTCCCTTCCCTTCCCTTCCCTTCCCTTCCCTTCCCTTCCCTTCCCTTCCCTTCCCTTCCCTTCCCTTCCCTTCCCTTCCCTTCCCTTCCCTTCCCTTCCCTTCCCTTCCCTTCCCTTCCCTTCCCTTCCCTTCCCTTCCCTTCCCTTCCCTTCCCTTCCCTTCCCTTCCCTTCCCTTCCCTTCCCTTCCCTTCCCTTCCCTTCCCTTCCCTTCCCTTCCCTTCCCTTCCCTTCCCTTCCCTTCCCTTCCCTTCCCTTCCCTTCCCTTCCCTTCCCTTCCCTTCCCTTCCCTTCCCTTCCCTTCCCTTCCCTTCCCTTCCCTTCCCTTCCCTTCCCTTCCCTTCCCTTCCCTTCCCTTCCCTTCCCTTCCCTTCCCTTCCCTTCCCTTCCCTTCCCTTCCCTTCCCTTCCCTTCCCTTCCCTTCCCTTCCCTTCCCTTCCCTTCCCTTCCCTTCCCTTCCCTTCCCTTCCCTTCCCTTCCCTTCCCTTCCCTTCCCTTCCCTTCCCTTCCCTTCCCTTCCCTTCCCTTCCCTTCCCTTCCCTTCCCTTCCCTTCCCTTCCCTTCCCTTCCCTTCCCTTCCCTTCCCTTCCCTTCCCTTCCCTTCCCTTCCCTTCCCTTCCCTTCCCTTCCCTTCCCTTCCCTTCCCTTCCCTTCCCTTCCCTTCCCTTCCCTTCCCTTCCCTTCCCTTCCCTTCCCTTCCCTTCCCTTCCCTTCCCTTCCCTTCCCTTCCCTTCCCTTCCCTTCCCTTCCCTTCCCTTCCCTTCCCTTCCCTTCCCTTCCCTTCCCTTCCCTTCCCTTCCCTTCCCTTCCCTTCCCTTCCCTTCCCTTCCCTTCCCTTCCCTTCCCTTCCCTTCCCTTCCCTTCCCTTCCCTTCCCTTCCCTTCCCTTCCCTTCCCTTCCCTTCCCTTCCCTTCCCTTCCCTTCCCTTCCCTTCCCTTCCCTTCCCTTCCCTTCCCTTCCCTTCCCTTCCCTTCCCTTCCCTTCCCTTCCCTTCCCTTCCCTTCCCTTCCCTTCCCTTCCCTTCCCTTCCCTTCCCTTCCCTTCCCTTCCCTTCCCTTCCCTTCCCTTCCCTTCCCTTCCCTTCCCTTCCCTTCCCTTCCCTTCCCTTCCCTTCCCTTCCCTTCCCTTCCCTTCCCTTCCCTTCCCTTCCCTTCCCTTCCCTTCCCTTCCCTTCCCTTCCCTTCCCTTCCCTTCCCTTCCCTTCCCTTCCCTTCCCTTCCCTTCCCTTCCCTTCCCTTCCCTTCCCTTCCCTTCCCTTCCCTTCCCTTCCCTTCCCTTCCCTTCCCTTCCCTTCCCTTCCCTTCCCTTCCCTTCCCTTCCCTTCCCTTCCCTTCCCTTCCCTTCCCTTCCCTTCCCTTCCCTTCCCTTCCCTTCCCTTCCCTTCCCTTCCCTTCCCTTCCCTTCCCTTCCCTTCCCTTCCCTTCCCTTCCCTTCCCTTCCCTTCCCTTCCCTTCCCTTCCCTTCCCTTCCCTTCCCTTCCCTTCCCTTCCCTTCCCTTCCCTTCCCTTCCCTTCCCTTCCCTTCCCTTCCCTTCCCTTCCCTTCCCTTCCCTTCCCTTCCCTTCCCTTCCCTTCCCTTCCCTTCCCTTCCCTTCCCTTCCCTTCCCTTCCCTTCCCTTCCCTTCCCTTCCCTTCCCTTCCCTTCCCTTCCCTTCCCTTCCCTTCCCTTCCCTTCCCTTCCCTTCCCTTCCCTTCCCTTCCCTTCCCTTCCCTTCCCTTCCCTTCCCTTCCCTTCCCTTCCCTTCCCTTCCCTTCCCTTCCCTTCCCTTCCCTTCCCTTCCCTTCCCTTCCCTTCCCTTCCCTTCCCTTCCCTTCCCTTCCCTTCCCTTCCCTTCCCTTCCCTTCCCTTCCCTTCCCTTCCCTTCCCTTCCCTTCCCTTCCCTTCCCTTCCCTTCCCTTCCCTTCCCTTCCCTTCCCTTCCCTTCCCTTCCCTTCCCTTCCCTTCCCTTCCCTTCCCTTCCCTTCCCTTCCCTTCCCTTCCCTTCCCTTCCCTTCCCTTCCCTTCCCTTCCCTTCCCTTCCCTTCCCTTCCCTTCCCTTCCCTTCCCTTCCCTTCCCTTCCCTTCCCTTCCCTTCCCTTCCCTTCCCTTCCCTTCCCTTCCCTTCCCTTCCCTTCCCTTCCCTTCCCTTCCCTTCCCTTCCCTTCCCTTCCCTTCCCTTCCCTTCCCTTCCCTTCCCTTCCCTTCCCTTCCCTTCCCTTCCCTTCCCTTCCCTTCCCTTCCCTTCCCTTCCCTTCCCTTCCCTTCCCTTCCCTTCCCTTCCCTTCCCTTCCCTTCCCTTCCCTTCCCTTCCCTTCCCTTCCCTTCCCTTCCCTTCCCTTCCCTTCCCTTCCCTTCCCTTCCCTTCCCTTCCCTTCCCTTCCCTTCCCTTCCCTTCCCTTCCCTTCCCTTCCCTTCCCTTCCCTTCCCTTCCCTTCCCTTCCCTTCCCTTCCCTTCCCTTCCCTTCCCTTCCCTTCCCTTCCCTTCCCTTCCCTTCCCTTCCCTTCCCTTCCCTTCCCTTCCCTTCCCTTCCCTTCCCTTCCCTTCCCTTCCCTTCCCTTCCCTTCCCTTCCCTTCCCTTCCCTTCCCTTCCCTTCCCTTCCCTTCCCTTCCCTTCCCTTCCCTTCCCTTCCCTTCCCTTCCCTTCCCTTCCCTTCCCTTCCCTTCCCTTCCCTTCCCTTCCCTTCCCTTCCCTTCCCTTCCCTTCCCTTCCCTTCCCTTCCCTTCCCTTCCCTTCCCTTCCCTTCCCTTCCCTTCCCTTCCCTTCCCTTCCCTTCCCTTCCCTTCCCTTCCCTTCCCTTCCCTTCCCTTCCCTTCCCTTCCCTTCCCTTCCCTTCCCTTCCCTTCCCTTCCCTTCCCTTCCCTTCCCTTCCCTTCCCTTCCCTTCCCTTCCCTTCCCTTCCCTTCCCTTCCCTTCCCTTCCCTTCCCTTCCCTTCCCTTCCCTTCCCTTCCCTTCCCTTCCCTTCCCTTCCCTTCCCTTCCCTTCCCTTCCCTTCCCTTCCCTTCCCTTCCCTTCCCTTCCCTTCCCTTCCCTTCCCTTCCCTTCCCTTCCCTTCCCTTCCCTTCCCTTCCCTTCCCTTCCCTTCCCTTCCCTTCCCTTCCCTTCCCTTCCCTTCCCTTCCCTTCCCTTCCCTTCCCTTCCCTTCCCTTCCCTTCCCTTCCCTTCCCTTCCCTTCCCTTCCCTTCCCTTCCCTTCCCTTCCCTTCCCTTCCCTTCCCTTCCCTTCCCTTCCCTTCCCTTCCCTTCCCTTCCCTTCCCTTCCCTTCCCTTCCCTTCCCTTCCCTTCCCTTCCCTTCCCTTCCCTTCCCTTCCCTTCCCTTCCCTTCCCTTCCCTTCCCTTCCCTTCCCTTCCCTTCCCTTCCCTTCCCTTCCCTTCCCTTCCCTTCCCTTCCCTTCCCTTCCCTTCCCTTCCCTTCCCTTCCCTTCCCTTCCCTTCCCTTCCCTTCCCTTCCCTTCCCTTCCCTTCCCTTCCCTTCCCTTCCCTTCCCTTCCCTTCCCTTCCCTTCCCTTCCCTTCCCTTCCCTTCCCTTCCCTTCCCTTCCCTTCCCTTCCCTTCCCTTCCCTTCCCTTCCCTTCCCTTCCCTTCCCTTCCCTTCCCTTCCCTCCTGTTTTAGAATCAATACGATGTATTGGTTCTAAGGCAGAAGAGGGCTAGGCAATGGGGGTCAAGTGACTTGCCCAAGGTCACATACCTAGGAAGTGTCTGAGGCCAGATTTGAACCCAGCGCTTCCCATCTCTGGGCCTGACTCTAAATCGACCGAGCCACCCAGCTGCCCCCTGTTCTATCTTTCAACCTTCCTGTTATTTTTCTGGAAGATTCTATACTCTCTCTACCTGAGAAATTCAGGAAAGGAATGATTCCATCTTCTATCATCCAATCCAAAGAAGTAGCTAGATGATGCAGTGGATAGAATATTGAACTTAAAGTCAGTAAGTCCTGAATTTGAATTTGAAAGCTGTGTGACCCTAAGTAAATCACTTAATTTATGCCCACCTCAGGTTCCTATCTGTAAAATGGGGATAATAATAACATCTTCCTAGACTTGTTGGGAAGGTAAAGTGAGATTATATTTAAAAGGGTGTTACCTTAAAGTGCTATATAAATGCTGGCTACTCTTCTGATTCTGATTTTTACTTAGTATAGAATATAGGACTTGGAATCAGTAAGACTTGAGTTCATATCTGGCTTCAGACACTTACTAGCTGTGCAACCCTGGGCAATCTGCTTAACCATTCTGGGCCTCAGTTTCCTCATCTGTAAAATGGGGATAATGATAGCACCTATCTCATGGGGTCTTTGTGAGGATCTAATGAATTAATATGGAAAATGATTTGTAAGATATAAAGCACTATATAAATACACACTATTTTCTTCCTTCTAAGAACTACCATTCTCTCAGCACCATCAATGTGTGGGGAATGGGCATGTTAAAAGGGAAAAATACTCTGGAGTTAGGGGACCTGAATTCAAATCTCACCTATGATATTACTGCCTGTGTAACCTTAGTAAAGTTAATTAACCTCCTTCTATCTAAATTTTCTCATCTTTAATATCAGAATTGGATTAGATGACCACTGGGGTTCCTTCCAGCTCTATATCTGTGATCCTAAACATAGTTTGTTAGGGCAGCTAGTTTTAGCTAATGCACAGTGGACAGAGTGCTGGGGCTGGAGTCAGGGAGACTCATCTTCCTGTGTTTAAATTTGGTTTCAGACTTCCTAGCTCTGTGACCCTGAGCAAGTCACTTAATCCTGTTTGCCTGAGTTTTCTCATCTGTAAAATGAGCTAGAGAAGCAATGGCAAACTGCCCCAGTATCTTCCAAGAAAAACCCAGATGGGGCCATTAATAGTAGGACACAATAGAAATTACTGAACAAGTCATATATAAAATCACACTAACAAAAGGGAGACTGATAAATACTGAGAAGTTGAACAGAATGGTATGAGAATTGCAAAGAAGGAAGGGATATAACTTCTGTGGATTTCCTTTTTCTCACCTTAAAATAAGTATTTTGAATTTAGCTCTAAATCTATGATCCTATAATCTCTAGGAAGTTATAGTGGAGAGAATAATGGATTTGGAATCTGAGGACTTGGATTCAAATTCCTCTTACCTGTGTAACCTCAGACAAGTCATTTAACCTCTTCAGGTCTCAATTTCCTCATTTGTACATCAAGGGAGGGGGCCATTCTGTTGGTCAACAATCATTTAATAAGTATGTTCCAGACACATTTTGGGGTAGAACTAGATGGCTTCTAAAGTCTCTTTCAGCTCTAAATCTATGGTTCTATAATCACTTGCTATCCAGTTAAATATGAGGGAAATGGAAGATTCAAAGATACTCCTAAAATTCCCAACATGGGCAACTGGGTGGTGTCATTGGCAGAAATAATGAAGTTAGAAAGAGGTTTAAGGTTAGGGAGAAACCCCATAAACTTAGTTTTGAATGTATTAGTTTGAAGTGCTAGTAGGAGATAAGTTGGAGATGCAGGTCTCGAGTTTCTTATCAGTCAGCTATAAGAAAGGAATATTTTCTTGGGTTCAGAAAGCAATGGCAAAGGGCTCTACTCTGTCTGATTCCTCAAGTCTTTTTCCTTGAATGAAAGAATCTAAGGATGCTGTGTTTTCAGAGTGGTAGAAGACAATTATTTTATTTTATTTTATTTTATTTTTTTAAACCCTTAACTTCTGTGTATTGGCTCATAGGTGGAAGAGTGGTAAGGGTGGGCAATGGGAGTCAAGTGACTTGCCCAGGGTCACACAGCTGGAAAGTGTCTGAGTTCAGATTTGAACGTAGGACCTCCCATCTCTAGGCCTGACTCTCAATCCACTGAGCTACCCAGCTGCCCCCAAAGACAATATTTTAAAGGTAGTGACAATGCTGACCTCTTGGAGGCTGGGAAGAGATCACTGGACATAGTAATAGGCTGAGGTAGAGAGTTGCTGCTCAAGGAAGTGGGAAGATAGTTATATATAAGGAGGGTTCATAGTTTGATGTACCATTTTCTTTGTTGTATTCCTTAACAACAAGGCCTTTGGTATGAGAGAGAATTAATCTTGATTGGGTTAATAGGCTTAAGAAGATGAAAATAAGTAGAGCTCCTTGGATATGTCAGGCATCCATTGTAAGGGAAGAATACCTCTCTCAAACCAAACCTCCCTCCCAAATCTATGTCACACCTATGGGAAAAAGCTGATTGTTGTCTATGCTATGTCTTTGACATATATTATTCTTTTGTCCACAAAAGCCTGCCACTAATGGGTATGCATTTCCTCCCATTGTTCAGTAGTTATTAGACGTTTTTCACAAGACTATGGTCTTTCACCTGGCTTCTCAATTTGGTAAACATTGGAGGGATAATTAGTTGGGATCAGAAGAACAGCATCTGGTTGTGGAACAATTCTTTCTGTAACCAACTGCTATATATGGAAGATTGTATGGACCAACCCTTCTTAACTCTCTATAATTAAGAACCTGATGTAAGGGTTAAAATTAAAGGTTGAACTAAATATATAAAAATGTGGTCACTGAAAATATATTACCTAAGTCAGGGTGACTTTTTATAGTAGTTTATTTATAAAAGGAGAGTGAAAGCAAGGAAATCAGAAAGAGAGAGTAGATAACTACTCTGGCCTTGTCCGAACCAGGCAGGGCTTCAGAGGCCCCAGAAGAGGGGACTCAGAGGTAAATTAAACAAGGGTTTTAGCTACAAGGCCCCCTCCAAGACAAGGGGCCTCTCTGGAGGCTAGTATCTCCAGAAAAGCCAGGAAAGGGAGTCAGCCTTTTTCACTCACCCACGTGGTAGTTCTAAGGGAAAATCTAAGAACAGTTTGAGGTCCCAGCCAGAGCTCCTCCAGGGCCAAGTTTGAAGGTGAAAGAATTGGTCACAGAAAGTTCTTGCCACTTTTAAAGACCCTTCCTTTCTTCACTTCCTGTGACTTCTTTCCACTTTACGTGGACCAATTATAGCAATAACTTTGCTTAGGACTGCCCAGGGGGCAGTCAGTTGATTCTGATTCATCGCCCACTATTGCACATGTGGGTCACAGACCTCCTCATACTTAAAGATAAGTGAGGTGTATACAATTCTGGTGATTAAATCTAAAAGTGGGCAGGGGAGAGTTAATCCCATCTTCACACTACTAGAGTTTTCTTGCTATGGCATCTAGGGCTACCATTGATGCCATCTCCTCCTTTTACCAGGATGTCCAGTCCTACTGATTGGTGAGAGTGCACTGTTAGCTGACTTCAACCACTGGACCATACCATTTTCCTTTTGTTCCATCTTAAGCATACTCTTTCTTTTCTATCTTATGCTCAAACCTTTGCTTCTGGAAAGAGTGCATCATTCAATTGCCCAATGAATGAGTGAAGGAATGAATGAAAAAAACATTATTAAGCTTTGTTAATTAATTCTTCCCTTGTTATAATTCCCTTATGTGCATGGAATTAATATCCCTTAACAGAGGATCTTAATCTGGTATCTGTGTGTTAAATATTATTTTGTTGATAATTGTATTTCAAAGTAATTAGTTTCTGCTGTAAAACTGTGTATTTTATTTTATACATTAAAAACATTTTTCTGAGAACATAGGTTTCACTAGACTGCCAAAGGGATTGTTGGCACAAAAAAGATGAAGAACTCCTGACTCACTAAAATATAAGTTCCTTAAAGACAAGTACTATTATTATTCTTGCTTCTAAATTTTTATCTGTTTCTCTCCCTCCTTTTTGGGATGTCCAACACTTCCATTTTTCCAAATATTAGTCATCCTCCAAAGTTCTTCTTTAAGTGCCACAGTCTCTGTGAAAAATTTTCTGGTCATCCTAGTGTGAATTGAATCTCTAGTGCTCATCATTTTTAATAATTCATTTGGCAGATAGCACGGAGTAGGTTCTTAATAAATGTTTATTTACATATATATGTATATATGTATGTGTGGGGAGATATATGAGGGGTTCAGGGAGGACTATCACCTCTGGTATGAGGGCTTGTTTAGCCCTTTTCAGGGCTGCTCATCCCCCTTTTTTTAAAAAATTTTTTACATTTTTAAACCCTTAACTTCTGTGTATTGGCTCCTAGGTGGAAGAGTGGTAAGGGTAGGCAATGGGGGTCAAGTTACTTGCCCAGGGTCACACAGTGCTCATCCCCTTTTAATGTCTATCCTTCATCTAACTCTCATCTAACTGTGCCTTCATGTCACATTCTGGTAAAATTATCTCTGTAGATGGGCTAAACTAGGTTGAGGTTAATTGATGGACACAAACCTGTCAGTGAGTTAGGGAGATGGATGTTAAGATGGGTGGGTGGATGAGAACAATTTGTTCCAACAGCCATGAAGGCAGCTGAAACAAGCTGTGTGGAGAGCTTAGGGCTTGGTCTTATCAAAGTCTTTTCAAAGACTCTGAGGTCATCCACTGCATCTTGGGTCATCAACAGCTATCCTGACTTTTGTCTTACCATTGGATTTTGATAACTGTGGAAGAGAGAGAGAGAGGTAGATGATATGGTACAATTCTGCCTCACTTAAATCCAATCATGAGCATGTCAATCACCCTGTGATGTCACTGGTCCTCTTCAAAACAAAGGATGAACAGTTATATACATATATGTGTATTTATATGCATATATGCATAGCTATATAAGAATAGCTAATAGTTTCAAACTACAACTGGTATCTTATTTCCCCAGCCAGATTCTAACCTACTTGAGTGCCTGAATATAGTTGAGATCAATAACTATGACTTGATTTATTTACTAGTGAAGTTAACCTACATGTTCACCGTGTTCACGTCTAGCTCTATTCTAAAAGGAATGAATTGAAATGGAAGAAAAAAAGCCAGTCATTCTCTTAGGAGAGTTCAGAATGTAGTTGCTTGTCTTATTCCTAATGGATTAAAATAAGTCAAACAGAACTTAAATGTAAAGTAACCACTTAAAAGTTTCATGAGCATTTAATGATAATTCTTTAGTAAATGTACTCATTTATACTGGTCTTAAATGATTCTCATTGACATGCTTGTCTCGCGAGTCTGTGAGCATTCTGGGGAGCACCCATCCTCCTACACAGCCTCTGATTCCCTTTTTCGATTTTGTTGATAGTGTGCACCCCTTCTCCCTCCCCCTCTCCTGCCATGATTAATTTGTTAGTGATAAGAATGTTGCTGATGGGGCACTTCAGTGTGAGAGCAAAGAGAAGTTTTTTCTTCCTGTCTGCTTTTATCAGGTGTCCATCAAGTGTAAGCTTGTTATTTGATGAATGATTTGGGAATCCATAGATTATTTAACATTTCTCAGTTTCCTTTGACTTACCATCAGGCCATCTTGTCTTCTTGCCCATTTTGGTTAATGGGACATTCTAGGCAGTTATCTTTGCTTTTAGAGGTGGATGAGACCGTATTGACCTCACATTGGTCTTGTTCTCTACCTGACCAAAATTAGTCAGCCAAGTCTCTAATTATTTAGTATTTGCATTTCCTTTATTAGAATTAGAGTTGACCCTAGCATCTGTGAGCCATGTTCTGATTTAATTAAGATACACTTGGTTTGGCCCATAACCACTTATAAATTTTAATTAAACTGGATATATATTAAACCAAATTATTTTACAAAAAGGACTGCAAGGACCCATGTGTTTGATAAGAAATGTAATTATCTGAGTTTGAAATGCTTCAGTTTTATATTTAGAAAGACTGATTTTAAAAGGGAAGTCATTCTAGGTCAACATTAGTCTTGTATCAAGACTCATTTATTAGTCCAACTCAAGCTCAGCATCCTGTCTATATTAGTCTCCTTTTATCATTAGCTTTTAAGAGCCAGAAATGACAGAACCCCTACTGTCAGTCTTTTGAGAGTGCTTTTTCTTCTTGCCTTTATTATTTTTTTTTTTCAAAAGTTTAGCTCAGGGGGCAGTTGGGTTGCTCAGTGGATTGAGAGCCAGGCTCAGAGAAAGGAGGTCCTGGGTTCAGATGTGACCTTTCATACTTCCTAGATGTGTAACCTTGGGCAAGTCACTTAACCCTCATTGCCTACCCTTTGCTACTCTTCTGCCTTGGAACCAATATGGAGTAATGATTCTAAGACGGAAAGTAAGGGTTTAAAAAAAAAGTTTAGCTCAACAGAATTTCTTGAGGGTCTCCAGTACCATCTCTTTTGGTATAAGGGGATGAACTCCACTAAATGAAAGGATATATCATCTTTATTTAATGTAAAATGACATTATAGAGAAGAAAGATATGAAGTAACAAGAGGTGTGGGCCCAAATGCTCTTGGGCAAAGACAAGAAAAAAAATTGCATCTTTTGTTCCTTTTTTTTTCTCCTAAAGAAGAAACCCGTGTTCAAGACAATTATGAAAAGTTCCATGTTTTGATCTTTCCCCCTATGTAGCTGGGATAGTCTCCCAATCCCTTATTGAGTCATCTCTGTTACCAACAGCATGCATTGGGAGAGGGAATTAGGGATGTAGTCTAGCCCTGAAACAAAGGGAAGCTCAATGATCTGTTTTGGTACTGCAAGTGTGACTTTAGATGCAGTAGTCAGCCAGTCAACAATCATTTATTAATCTTGTACCTATCATGATATTAGGTTCTGGGGATGCAAAGAAATACAAAAAAGATCCCTGCCTTCAAGGATCTCCCATTCTAAAGCAGGGTTTAACATGTAAGTGGATACATAAAAGATTACACACATATTTACTTATAGGTGTGTATGTATACATAAATATGTGTACACACACACAAACACACACACACACACACACACACATACACACACACACACACACATATATATTGGGAATCTGAAAGGGCTTCCCCTTTGATGATGTATTAGCAGCTGGGAGTGGAGGGAGGATCTGCTCTTACTAAATGAACAGACAAGCTCATAATCTTGTGACTTAGAGCCAAAACAAGGACTTTTATGATGAAAAAAAATCAGAGTTAAATTCTATAGATCCAAATACATGCTTCTGCCTGGGAGAGATTTTTCATCCAGAAGAATATTTATCTTTTTCCATGGTGGGGGGGGGGGTCCCATTGAGGTTAGAGTTTTAGCAAGTAGAACACCAAAAAGCCACAACAAAGACCTTTCTTCCTCTTGCTTCACACCCGCCCCACTTGCTTTGAGACCAGGTTAATATTTCAGATCCACTTTCTACTCCTGAGCGCTGACCAATTGTTAAAACCTTGCTTACTAGGTCCCTCTGCCAGCCCTTACTCTCTCTCCATGGCCCCTCTCTTATGCAGTCAGTGAGAATGCTCTCTGCAGATCAATTGACAGAAGCCCCAAATCTCCATACATAACTCAGTGACAGAAAGTCAATGCTCAGCATGGCAGGTTAAGGGGAACCTTTAAATAATGTCTTAAAAAGAATCTGCAGTTTTCCCACCACATTTGGTTCCCCATTAGGACTGTGAGCTGGCTAAGAAACGGCACCAGTCCCCCCACTTTTTTCCCCCACACAATGTATAGTGAGATATAATACAAGAAGATTTAAGGCCAGAGCTGACATGTACAATTATAAAGCATCTTAAAGAATCTGGTTTCACTGATTATTTTCTGACACTTCCCCCCACCCCTCTTTCCTATGGTGAGAATTTTAAATAATTCTGTCCTTGGCAATTTCTGCTTAAGGCATGCTGCGAAGCCTATGGTGTGCTTCTAAAAAAATCCAAACTCACAACAAAGCACTTAGTGACTTTTACTGACTGCCAAGAGCAAAGAAGGGATTATTTCTACCTGGCTTTGGTAAGAAGTGGAGGCTAATTTCTCTAATATGTTGTCCAAGAAAATGAGAGAGGGTATAAGGGTTCCATTTATTAACTTCAAACTTCAGAAGTTAAGTGGGCAAAATTGCCACCTGGAAAAGAAAATTTTGGTGAGAGAATGCCTCCAGCTTTGGCTAAATAGGAGGTCCTGGATGCTGGATACAATGCTTTCTCATATTAGCTTTTGCTAGATACTTTGGGCTAATCTTATGAGCCTTGGAACGGCTCCTGGTAGAACACTGCTTGGGCAATACACACTGATGGTTTTGGAAATGGAATTCATAGTAAGAAAAAATTTAGCCCTTTAAGTTGGATAAATACTGGTAGGTCCTGGAGGTTTTTTCTTTTTTAAACCTGACAACAATTTATGTATATTATGGGCAACTCAAAGAAAATGTACTATGTATTATTGAAATAACTATTCCTATTATTATACATTTCCTGCCCTATTTGGTTTTCTTATAGCTATTGGATCTCGTTGCATACCTGATTGAGGTTTTTAGTCATACATGGTCTATTTGTAGTCAAGGATCCTCCTACCAGCTCCTAGTGATTCTAAGAGGTAGCTAGAACTCAAAAGCCCTGCGTGGTATTCGCTTCAATTCAATTGACATTTCTTTAGCACCTATGGCTGGGGCATTGTGATAGGTGGTGGGGTTACAAGGAAATATTTTTATTTTTACAGAATTACGGAATGAAATTGCTAGAATTAGCACCTTAGGGATCAGTTAGTTCATTTTCCAGATGAAATAGAGGCTAAGGGTGGTGAAATGAGAGATCCAGAAATAGGACTAGAACCTAATCTGCATGGTTGTCAGATCACTGTACCAAACTCCCACTGGTATGGTTTAGAGAAATTTTTTTTTAGTTGAGAATTTACCACCACAAATAGTAGTAAATTCATATGAAAAAACTTAACTCAGTTTTGATCTCAGTGATATAGATATGAAGAAGTTTTCTTCTGATTTGCCGTTGAAATTTTCTAGAGGTGCTGTCTTCCCTGTGAAACTGTGAGATCTCTGAGAGCAGGGACCATCTTGCTTTTCTATTTGTATCCTCAGTAGTTAGCACAGTGCTCTCTACATAGCAAAAACTTTGTAAATACTTTTTCATTCATTTCTGCTTCCTGAGCTTTGCTGGGCATATTCAGCTCCAACATTAAGCTGTCCCTAAGTTGCCTTTAAATATTCCCAGTTTGCTTAACATGGAGCTCGTGATCTATAGTGCACATATCTAGAAAGAGCACATGAATATACTTAGACACACACACACATATATATAAAGATTTATATCTGTACATGCATATATTTGTCTCTCTATCCTCACACACTGAGTTTCTGTTCCTTTAAATGTTCTTTCTAGCTATGTGAATCATAGAACATGTCCAGATTGATTCATTATACATAATGGTTGGCAGACCAAAATCCCAAGACAAAACCTGATGTAAGTTCACATACACAGATACAGAAATTCAGATTTGAGGTTCTAAAAGTTCAGCGATTAAAACTGAAACACGTCTTGTTTACATGGCTCTAATACTCATACTAATCTCTCCTAAGAAAAGCAGATATACAATTGTCCAATTAATTTACCATAGGCTTACTGTGGGGAAGAGTGAAATAACAGGAAAAAAATAAATGTAATAATATGTAGTTGTCAGTTACTATCTAACACTCTAGAGAGGCAACCAATCTATCATTTCCCCCTTCTCAGATCAGGGTCTCCTGAAATTATCAGCCTTCCCAACTCTATATATTCAGGTACAATTAAAGCAGTAAGAACTCAAAACACAAAAGTGGTCTGATGCTCACTTCAACTACCAGCTCAGTCACTCCTGAGACTGCTCTGCCTCTCTACCATCTTTCCTTCACCCCCAAATCCCTTTCTGCTCCCCATTAGCTTTTTCCTTCTCCAATTAGAATGTATAATACTTGCGAGTAGGGACTAGATTCTTATTTTCTTATCTTTACTTGTACTACCACTTCTCACAATGCTAGGCACTTAATAATATCTATCTATCTATCTATCTATCTATCTATCTATCTATCTATCTATCTATCTATCTATCTATCTATCTATCTATCTATCTATCTATCTATCATCTTTCTATAGCCAACCATCCATCCATCCATCCATCCAATCATGTATCTATTCATATATGGAATACAGGCAGTGGAAATGCCTAGAATCAGGAGAGGAAACATCTTGCAAGAGAAACAGTGTTTGCATGTGTGTGTATGGAGGAACAGTACAAGAAGACAAATTAGGAAGGGTTTTGAAAGCCAAATAGAAGATATTTAATTTGAGCCTAGAGGTTATAGGGAATCACTGGGGTTTATCGAGTTAGAGGTTGACATGGTCAGACCTGCCCTTTGCAAAGATCACTTTGACACCTGGGTGGAAGATAGAGTAGAGTGGGGTGAAGCTTGAAGTGACTGGTTATTGTTGTAATCAAGTGGGAAGTAATAAGAGCCTGCACCAAGGTGATGTCAGTGTCAGAGGAGAAAAGAGAACATCCGTGAAAGATGTTAGGAAGGTAGAATCAACAGACATGTGACAATAGAATTCAAGTTGATAAAATAACACAGGGATGTCTTGTCATCCCCACATAAAGCACTAATTATCATAATTTTAGTCATACTGTCAATTCTGTGAATTTGTTATATAACTTTGAAGCTTTTCCTTGTGCCATTTCACAGTAATATATATATATATGTGTATATATATATATATTTGGCTTTTATTCTTTTCAATAAAACAAAGGTAACCTTTCCCAACCTTGTCTCTGAAATAAAATTCTCTAGGTCTGATGTAAGTTTTCTTGTCTTTCATCCTAAGGAAATATCTTTCAAAGCCTTATGAGTTGTCACTAAAATCATATAGTTCTTGCTTTCAGAAGTAGATGTCTAAAGTACATTTCAACTTCAGTAATTACACAATTCCTACCTGTCCTCTCTACTGGGCATTGAATTCTGCACTTCCTGGCTGATGTTATTGCCTGCAATGGTTGTTGGATGCCCATAGCTAATACCTTTTTATAGTATGTGATTGTGTTCAGAGGTATTCTGGGAACTGTCTGGGTAAAAGGTGCTATATAAAAAATAATGCTACGTAAACGGAAGATCATTATTACTAGATTAGTTCTTCTCTCCCAGACTAATTATTTCACATTCTCTGAGAATGAACTGCATTTGCCATCTGCTGGCCCAATTACCTAAATGATTCAAATTCTTTAAATCTGGTCACACTGCTTCTCATCATTTTTTTCAACTCCCATTTTAGTGCTGTAGGCAAATCTTAGAGCCCCAGTGTTCAAATCCTTGTTAGAGTCTTTTTGCTTTATTAGGCATAACAGAACTCCTCTGAGTAACCCAGGCTGACCCACCTCGATAACTTGAAGTTTCAGATTTTCTAAACCAGTTTTCTTTCCTTCTTTATTATCTTTTGTTTGCTTTCACTATTCATCTTCATCCTGGGACCTTTTAAGAAAATCTATGAATATTGCACAATGCATTAGTTTTTGTGGAATTAGATTAGTTTTTGTAGAAAATGTGATCATGTTCTGGCATCTCAGTGTATTTGTCAAAAAAAAATAATCCAAAGAAGTTAATTAATGGTGACCTTTTTGACCTGGAATCCATTCTTAGAAAGGAGTTTAATTTTACACTATTTATTCAATATATTAGTTGTAGCCATGTGTCCTTGGGAATATCATCTATGCACTCTGGGCCTCTATTTCTCCATTTATAAATGGACTTGATGATTTCTGAGGTTCCTTCTAGCTCCCTATCTATGTTCTTATGAATTTAATCTTGCAATATTTAAATTTAGTACTCTACCAAATAACCAAAGTAATTCATGGAACATTTACCTGAACTATGAAGACATTGTGATCTTTGTCCATGAAGATGTTTGCACTTTGACAAAATCACAGATCTTTGGAAGAACTGGAGTTGATGTAGATCTAGTATATTACTATAGTTTTACTTTGACATGCATGGTTTTTTAAAAATTGATCTAATTTGAGTTATATTTGAAATTAGAGAAAGAAAAATCAGACCAATGTGGAGAACTCTTAAACTCAAGCTAAGTGCTTTTGTCTACTAAGCTTGATTAAAATTACCAGTGTTTTGTTCTTAGGCAACCATTTGATTTTTCTTGGCTATTCCAGTGAGTTTGACTTGCAAATGTTAAACAGTTCTGAAAAAGTAGAACCTGATTATCCAAACTGATTCCAAAAGAAACTTTGTTGGGGTGGAGTTTTTATTGTGAGTGGAATGGAAAGTAATCTCTGGAGATTGTATGCTGTTGCTGTTCACAGCTGATTTCAATGTTCTGCTCTCAGTAAAGGAGAGGACAAGCTCGTGTTAAGGCAATAACAGTTCTTGGGATTTGGGATTCTTGTTTAATATGGACTCCAGCCTTCATTAATCTAATCTGTTGCTCTTGCACAAACTAAAAAAAAATTATTGCATATTTATCTGAAACACAACAAACTTTGTGGTTCATCATTTCAGCACCTGGTCTAATGAAAGGAGAAGGATAAGTATTTATTAAATACTTAGAAAGGAAGGAAGAAAGAAAAAGGGAAGAAAGAAAAATGAATTATTCATGAAATGCACAAGCTTCACCTCTGTGTTATATGACATTTGCTGTAAACACACAGCTTTATTACGTAGATTCAATCTACAAGAACTTATTTATTTGCAAAAAAAAAGTGATCTGGCAATTATGATGTGATGCCTCCATAAGAAAATAATGTAAAATATATGCCCAAGTCATTTAAACAGTATAATATTATTCTTAAGAGATTATCATCCTTTTCCATTTCTTTTTATAAAAAAATCTTTATTAAAACAAATTTACATTATCAGCTTAATACTTTTAGAGTAGTCTTAGAAAGAATTAAATATCTAAGATACGTTTTGGTCCTTTTATCATTTTGTCTTAACTACCAACCCTAGTTAGAATGTTCTTTGCTACTCTTCCTGCTAATCTTAGTTTGAAGTGACCATCAAACTAGAATATGGGTACAGAACTGGATAGCTTGAGGTCAAAGTCCCTTTTTGCTTCTTTCTCACTCATCCTAGCACCACTTTGGTTAAGGTTCCCAATTCCTTTCACCTGTGCTGTTTTCACAGTCTATGAACTTTCAGGAAGTAGTCTGAGAATCAGAATTTGCTGTCTGATTTGCAGATGGTCATTAAATTAGGGCCATTCAGTGAGTTTGACCAACTTAAAATGAGGAGACAATCATTTTTTTCCTCTACCCATTCTTTATTTTGTCAGCAAAAGCCTCTTCAAATGAGTGATGATGTAATAACCCAAGCATCCACACATATAAAACTTACATGGCCAAAGGAGATTTGTTTTATCACTGGCTAAAGATAGGATTGGTAAACTATGAAACTCCAAATATGTTTCTAACCTGGGGTGATCTGGCAGTTCCAAAGATGGATCCTAGGCTCCACCTTTCTTTATAGAAAGGTTCTCATCTCTGATGTCTCTTAGAAATATTTGTCCTTTTTTAGAGGTTGCAGGATGGTGAATTGTACTTCTGCTTGTAAGTTTAAGCTCTGGGATCTATGAGTGTAGTAACTGGTTGATGGGATTAAAGTATGAGACTGAAATATTCCCTCATTTAGCCGAAATTAAAGAACAAGGGGGATATAGAGGATCTTATTTATGATGTTAGATGCTATGAGACAACCTGGGCTCAGATGGACATTTTAATCTATGAAGTTATTATTGGGTAAAGAGGTGGGGACATTCTTAGCTATTTTTACAGGTAAAACAAAAAGCAAGATGGCAGTTAATACTTTGGGAACAGATACCAATTATTTGGTCAGTGCAAAGGGAATGATCTTGGTCTATTCTTTTAAGAGAGGATTCAAAGACCTCATTAAGGTGCTTAAGATTTTTTTACCTTTTGAAATTCTAAATGAGGAATGCTGATTTAGACAGTGGTCATGATTAATGTTTTGAGGATCCTTCTATGGCTGATAAGTGCCAAAATTTGGATTTGTACCCAGGTAATTTGACTCACGGGAGAGACAGTTGAAAACCACTGGACCAAACTCCAGCAGACCTGGAAGACCACCTGCGCAGAAGTCCTGAGAAAGAGAGAGAGAAAGCGCAAGGAATGGTTAACACAAGAGACTTGGGCCAAGATACAACAGAGAAGAGATTTGAAACGGAAGATCAGCCAGTGCCAAGATCAACAGGAGAAAGAAGAACTTCAAACACAGTACTGGGAAATTAACCGTCAGGTCAAGAAGAGCGCAAGATATGACAAGAGACGGTTCATTCACGATATGACAGAAGAAGCAGAAACAGCAGCTGGACAGGGGAACATGAAGAGGCTATACGAAATAACAAGAACTCTATCGGGAAAGAAGTACAACCCTAGCAAGCCAGTGAAGGACAAGACTGGCAAGACAATAACAAGCAATGCAGGGCAGAGAGCCCGATGGGCAGAGCATTTTGAAGAAATCCTGAACCGACCGCCTCCACCAACTGTTCCGGACATACCACCAGCCACCGAACTGCTTCAGGTGAACACGGGCCCACCTACCAAAGTTGAGATCATCTAAGCCATCAAGACCATGAAAAATGGTAAGGCTGCAGGTCCAGACGGCATCCCCCCTGAGGCACTCAAGGCAGACCCAGAAATGTCAGCAGAGATGCTACAACCCCTCCTGCAGAAGATCTGGGAACAGGAACAAGTCCCGACAGACTGGAAACTAGGCTACCTGGTGAAGCTACCCAAGAAAGGTGACCTATCCCACTGCAGCAACTGGCGAGGAATCATGCTTCTATCTGCTCCCAGCAAAATCCTGACCAGAGTAATCCTAGAAAGACTGAAGGAGGCCTTGGACAAGAAGCTGAGAATAGAACAAGCAGGGTTTCGTCAGCACAGATTGTGCACCAACCATATCGTCACCCTAAGAATCATCATCGAACAGTCCATCGAGTGGCAGTCCCCCCTCTACATGACTTTTGTGGATTTCGAGAAGGCATTTGACAGCGTGGACAGGAGCATCATCTGGAGATTGATGCAGCATTACGGGATTCCCCCGAAGCTCATCAACATCATCCAGCGGTTATACGAAGACTTTACCTGCCAGGTCATCCATAATGGGAAACTGACGGCTCCCTTCACAGTGAAGACCGGAGTGAAGCAAGGCTGCATGCTTTCGCCCCTTATCTTCTTGAGGGTCATAGATTGGACCATGAGAAGAATTACCAAGGACAACAATACGGGCATTCAATGGACTCACACCAAGCAGCTCGAGGACCTTGACTTCGTGGATGACATCTGTCTCCTTTCTCACAAGCAGCAGGATGCTCAAGCCAAACTTGCACAACTCTCTGAAGAAGCGGAGAAGACAGGTCTGAAGATCAACAAGAGGAAGACCAGGTGATCACAGTCAACAGCAGACAGGACCTGCCAATCCAACTACAGGGAGAAAACATCAAGGAGACGGACCACTTCACCTATTTGGGTAGCATAGTCAGTAAGGACTGCGGAGCAGATGAGGACATCAGAAACCGAATCAACAAAGCCAGACAGGCATTTAACACCCTGTGGTCTGTCTGGACCTCCAAAGCACTGTCCCTCGTCACTAAGCTCCGAATCTTCAATACCAACGTAAAGGCCGTCCTCCTATATGGATCAGAAAGCTGGAGAGTGACGAGTGCTAACACCAACAAACTCCAGGTCTTTGTTAATAGATGTCTACGTCACATCTTGAACATCAGATGGCCTGAAAAGATCTCCAGTGCTAGTCTCTGAGAAAGAACAATCCAGTATCCCATTAGTCAGGACATAAAGAAACGTAAGTGGAGATGGATAGGACATACGCTATGAAAACCGGAAGACAACGTAGCCAGACAAGCATTGTGCTGGAACCCTTCAGGGAGGAGGAAAGTTGGAAGACCAAAACAGACCTGGCGAAGATCTGCTGAAAATGAAACAAAAACAGTCGGAATGACATGGGCCCAGCTGGGGGAAGTTGCCCAGAACAGATTCCGCTGGCGTGAGATGGTTGCAGCCCTATGCTCCTAAGGAGTCAACAGGAATAATAATAATAATAAATAAATAATAATAATTTGACACTCCACCAAAGAAGGCAGCTATAGTCATTAATTACAAACTTTATCTGTTTTCCTTATGAGGAAGACTACCTCCTAGAGAACAGAAACAAAAGCAATGGATAGCTTGACTTCAGGAAAAAAAAAACAAACAAAAACAAAAAAAGACAAAACAACTTCTTAATGCATTGAAGTAGAATGGGCTGCCTTTCATTGCACTGGGCTCCTCTCTACTGGAAGTCTTCAAGGCAAGACCGAGTCAATTAATACTAATATGAATAATAGTATGAGTTTATATATCATGTTAGGGTTTACAAGAATACTTTGCATATTTCATTTAATTCTCTCAACAGCTCCATAAGGTAGGTCCTAGTATTATCCCCATTTTACAGATGAAGAAACTGAGGCTGGAAGATTAAATGACTTCTCCAGGGTCAAGCAGCCAATCTGAAGCAGGATTTCAAGCTTTAACTTCTTGACTCCAAGTCAGGCAATCTTAGCCACTGTACCACTTAGGTCATGGATTTGTTAGTAGTCACTGGGGGTCAGGCATTCTTGTCACTGGAGAGAGAAAAGCAGAATTGATCTTGTCCTCAAGGATTTTAATTCTAATAGAAGTTTAACTCCCTAGCTCCCACTGGCCTCACATCCCCACCATACCATACCTCTTCCAAACTCCCCACCCCAGTGACAGTCTCCCACATTATACCACACACACAAACATATATATCATACCACATACTATACACACCACATGCCATGCCTATATACCATACACTACCACACATGGCATATACCACTCATACCAAATACACACATAGTACAACACCACAAATTATGCCCCCTATATACCGCTTCCTCTTATCTCGCCATACTCTATACATGGAGGAAATTCAAGGAAATTGTTAAAAAGTTTTTGT
The DNA here is from genome assembly GCF_016433145.1 of Gracilinanus agilis. Lineage (NCBI taxonomy): Eukaryota > Metazoa > Chordata > Mammalia > Didelphimorphia > Didelphidae > Gracilinanus > Gracilinanus agilis. Next base: position 439,957,267 of record NC_058130.1, on the reverse strand, counting down.
TCTTGTTTTGATACTAGCAAAGCAGTGTAGGCTTATAATCTCTTCCTAGTACATAGATTTACAGAGCCAAAGAGGACAAGAAAAATTGCAGCCTGGCCAGTGTTCCTGCAGGTGCTGCAGCCACAGCTCCTGAAGACCCATAACACAAGATTCTTCCATCAGCTGCCCTGGCACTGTCAAATGGTTCAATGTAAGAAATCTGTAGGATTTTTATCAGTGGAAACACCATTAAAATATCACCATTAACATCTCTTTTGCTGATACACCCCAAAGACCATGAGACTTTTTCATCTGACTTGTAACTGAAACTATCTGTAAGTATTGTTCCCCCACCTACCCCATCGAATGTGAGCTCTTCAAGAGTACAGGCTATCTGGATTTTCTGTTTGTATGTATCTCTGGTGCTAAGAACAGTCTTTTGCACAGAGTAAGTGATTAATTAATGCTTCATTCATTCATTCACTCAGTGAAGTTTGGATTGGGAAAAAAAAAAAGAATCTAGCAACAGGAAGATCAATTAGAGACAATTCTGAAATTCCAGAAGATTTGAATTATAGTGGTGGCTTTGTGATTGGACAGAAGGTCATTGATGCAAGAGGTTCTGGGAAGGTAGAACAGATTAAACTCAGCACCTAATTGGATATGGGAAATAAAGGAGAGGATGAGTTGAGAATGACTCATATTGTGAATCTGGGTTCCTGGAAGGATGGTGACCCCTTTAATAGAAACAGGATAGCTGGGATGTGATATGAATTTTGGGATGATTGTGTTGAGTTTGAGATTCAAGTGGAGATGTGTAATGAGCAGTTGATACTGAAACCCAGTAGAGAGACTAAGAGTGGATACAGAGATCTGAGAGTCATCTGTATAGAGATAATTGAACCCAAGGGAGCTGAAGAGGTCACCAAGAGAGGGAATTTTACTGAGAGAAGACAGCCAAAGGCAGAGTGTTGGGGCTACATCCACAGTGAGGGGGCAAAATATGAAGGATGATCCAAAATCATCTTAAATGTCTCTTTTCTTTTCCTTGCTCACCTTCAAAGATAACCTGAAGCTATTTAAAAACTGTTAAAGAAAAAAGAATAAGTAAAAACCATGCTGCTTTAAATACTCCTGTTTCAGACACTAGCTGTGTAATGCATAGCAAGCGATAACCTCTCTGAACCTCAGTTCCCTTATCTATAAAAAGAGGTAAATAATAACATTTATCTCATGGGGATTTTGTGGAGAATAAAAGACATAATATGCATAAAATGTTTTGCAACCCTTAAAACTCTATGTGTCACCTTTTGCCATTATTATGAGTTACTAAGACCTCAGATTCAGAAAATGCCATTTTTCATTGGCATTTTCTCTTCTCCATACAAGTAATCTTATCTTTGAGTTGCCAAAAGGTGGGAAGTTCCAAAAAGGACTATGGAAGTGGGCAGCTGCATGGAGTCTTGACAGGTGGGAGTGAGGACAGACTGAAGACAAAGCTCATTGCTGGCTGTTGATGTCTCCTTGTTCACACCGTGGGAGCTGTTGACATTACTGACTTTGTTCAAAAAGCCATTCAACAGAAGAAAAAAAATCAATATGTAATTTCTTTCCTGCATGTAGTCCCATGTGTGACAAGGAAAAACATACTCTCATCTCCAGTTTTGAAGGAGAATATGTGGACTCCAGTGCAGTGCCAGGAACAACTACATATTATGTTGGATGAGGTGGAAATAAAGATAAATGGGGAAGCACAGTGAGTGCCCACGTAAATGTACATTGCTGTTGAAGGATATTCTTCTGAAGCATTTAATTGGAGACCAACCGGACCATCTCTGTAACCCTTTTCTGGGACTCTGTACACTCTGCTCACAGATGGACAAAAACAAATGTTTCTCAGGAAGAGGGAGGAAGCCTTTAAGTGAAATTTCTTCTATCGCCTCCCCACTTTTTCCAGTTTAAAAGTATTCTACAGAAATTGTGGGTAAATGATGAAATGTGAGGGCACAGGAATGAAATGTCTTCATGTGTCTTCAGAAACAGAGCACTTCACATCCATCATCTATCATTTTCCCCTCCTCCTCTTAAATGGAGCTGATTCAGCTAAAGGTGAGCAAACAGTAGCAGTGTCAAGCTGAAGAAGCTCTTACCTTTTTTCTTTAAAAAACAAAACAAAAACAAGCAACCTTAACTCCTGCCTCAGAATAGATGCTAATTAACCATTTCAAGGCAGAAGAGTGGTGAGGTCTAGGCAACTGGAGTCAAGACATTTGCCCAGGGTCACTCAGCTAGAAAGTGTCTAAAGCTGAATTTGAACCCATGTCCTCCTGACTCCAGACCTGATTCTCTACTGGGCTACCTTATTGCTCTTAGCTCTTAGTTTTTCTTATGTTGATATATATATGTATATATATATATACATATATATATATATACATATATATATACCTTTCTTTAAATACTACTAGGCTTTTATAGATCAAGTATTTTGCTTTTGTTTTTTTGATATTTGGAAAAAATTTAATTGTAAAATGCATTAAACTATTTTAAGGAATCTATATAAATGTGAAGGGCCTTAAATGTCTTGGGCTCCACTTACCTGTTCTTTGTCTTGTCAGAATCTTCCATCAGTGTTCTCTTTCAAATTTGCGTTTGTGCTATAGCTAATAAAATAGAGATAACATTATATTCTCAATTATATCAAACTGACAAAGTATCATCAAATATTCAGAAAATCTGAAACTCCATTAATAGAATTAATAGGTCAATTATGCCATCTGACAAGTTCTATTTGCTTTGTGTGCTGAGAAGCATGAAAATATTGTGTAAATAATATTATAGCTGCAAAAACAAGCGATCTATATAAGAGGCTCTGCAAAAGTTAAAGGATCATTTCTCCCTCCATTTATAGTTAGTTGTCTTTCCCTGAAGTTTTTACCCATCTCAAGAAAAAAAAAATCACAATGATTCTTCTTCAAATTCTCACCCCTATGTGTTGATAACAGATATGATTCCCTTAGGGATATGTGTGGAGTTTTCTTTGCTGGTGCTAGGAATCAGGGCTCTGTCACAACTGCAAGGAACTTAACTATAGGTTTGTGGGCTTTTCCTTAGTATTCTATAAACTGTCATTATATTTTCTAAAAAGCTATTTAATTTTCCTTTTTTTTTAAAGAAAAAGTATTTTTTACTTACTGATTTTTTGCCTCAATTTTAAAATTATTTGGAACTAGTTAGTAATCATTATTAATTCTTATGGGTTACTCCTATTCCCTAGTGCTCCTTGGGAAGCCCCTCATTAGAAAACAGGGCATAGGAAGTGGTCAGTGAGTGACAGGAGGAGAGAAGTGATAAAAGCAATGAAGAAAATCCAGATCACCTTAGTCTTTAAGGCTATTTTTATCCCTTGATTCAGGTCCTTACCTAGAAGAACTGAACTCTCAGTGGAAGATATAATCTGTTATTCCTCCAGAGCAGAGGTTCTTAACCTGGCATCGGTAATCTTTAAAAAAATTATTTTTAATAACTGTATTTTAATGTAATTGGTTTCCTTTGTAATCCTGTGTATTTTGTTTTATGCATTTAAAACCACCAGGCTTCAGCAGGTGGCCTAAGGGTTCTGTGACACAGAGAAGGTTAAGAACCCCTGCTCTAAGTACAAGTTCTTACTTGGAAGAGTCTGTTTGTGGCCTTTGTGCTGGCCATTGTATATGTGTGTGTGATGAAATTGGGCCTTTTCTTCCTTAGAAAAACCGTTCCACTTATCACGTAGACTAATTAACATGCTAGCACTGCAGCATCCCAAAGAACACAGGAATGAACATACCAAACCTTTTGCTGTTACAATGAATATTCTATATATAAAAAAAAGCAGTAACTGAAACACCAAACATTTTACATCACTTCATTAAATTCAGCGCTAGCGACTCAAGAATGCACTTTTGTTAGCTGAACTGCTATTTCAATGAGTTCTCTTTGTTTTATGTTCAAATGGCCTGAAACCCTCACACTATTTATGGCTCTTCAAAGTCCTATCACTGGCCTCACCATGGTGCAATTCCACCATGCCCTTGCATTCTGCACAAAACTAATTACGAATCAAGTTTCTGCGATACAGCAGCTTTTCCAAATGGCAAGTAAAGGCGAGAAAAAAATCCCCTAGAATGGCTTGAGCTCTGTCAGCATAGCAAGCTAACAATGGGAAAATAATGCTCTGGCCCTTATCATGATTAAGAACCATACTGCAAGATACCGTCAGTGAACTCCTTCTACCATGCTCATTTTGGGGGAACAGAAGTGCTGCGACGGGTAGGATTTAGGGCTGGAAAGGACCTTGGAGATCCTCTAGTCCAGTCACTTCATTTTACAGGTGAAGAAGCAGAGGCTGGAAAGTCAGAGACTCACTCCACGCTCCTAAGTGGCCTCAAATGCACAAGGTTTTATCCCAAAGGCATGTGAAGCAAACATTTCATAAACTTTAATGTGCTATTCAAGAGTGCTTTAATTGTATTACTTTTCTCTGATTCTGTTTTATCATTCTGGATAAAGTTGGTGACCTGTCCGTGTCGTCTTATCCTTTCTTGTTTCTATCCAGGACTTTCCCCCCAATCTTCTATGAAGGATGTCCCCATTTTGCTGGAAGTTGTCCCCCGGGTGTAAGTATTTCCAAGCTACTGAAGGGGCATTTGGGTTGTCTTTTCATTCTTACTATGTGGCTGGCTGACTTCCTTTTCTGATAAACTGATTACACAGATCTCGATAATGTCCATTATGTGACTTCTCACAAACAGAAAGCTATCATTGGTCCAGTGCCTCAGTCTCTGTGTACCACCCATGCTTCTTTCCAAAGCTCTCTGAGCCACTTGTAATTTTGATTCTCCTGAGGTTTGGGTATCTCATGATTCCCAAAAGTTGTAGTGCTGAGCAGGGGTCATTTAAAACACACACAATACTGTCTTCCAGATTTGATACACCCTATCTCTTCTTTTGGTTCAGTTCAATTCAACTATTTGAGAAACATTCGCATTGTCTCCTATCTGTTGGCAGCTGCTAGGTGGTACAGTGGATAAAGAGCTGAGTTTGGAGTTGGGAAGACTGGAGTTGAAATCTGGCTTCAGGCACTTACCAGATGTATGACCCTGGGCAAGTCCCCTAACCTATGCCCACCTTTGTTTCTATAAAATGATAGATAATAATAATATTTATTCCTTGGGAATGTTTGAGGTTAAATAAAGTGAGATATTTGTAAAGTGCTTTGCAAATCTTAAAGCACTATAAAAATGCTAGTTATAGTGATAACCAGAGCTGGACACTATATAAATTGCAGACGCAAAGACAAAAGTAAGAGTCCCTGCCTCGAGCAATTAATTTATTTTGGAGAAATAGCCTAAGTAAATATAGATTGTACATAAAAATAAAGTAATATTTCTTTTGGGGGAGAGGGAAGTCTCAAATTTGCTACCACATGACTGAGTGGTACACAAAATCTAAAACTCTGCTGCGTTTTTGTTTATTTAATTTTTTGTTTTTTTAATTTTTAATTTTAATTTGTTTATTTAATTTTTTGTTTATTTAATAGTTGTAATTGTATTTCACATTGTTATAGTGCTTTAAGGTTTTCGGTATTTTCCTCAAAGCAGTCCTATGGATCAAGGACTGCTTCAATTTTGAGTGTATATCTCCATTGCCTAGCATAGTGCTTAGATGTAATAGGCACATAATAAATGCTTACTGACCAGTCCCAGTTTTACAGATGAGGGAACAGAATCATGGGCCTGGGTAGTTAAATGACTGGCCCAAGGTCTGACCTTGTGACTTCCCCACTGCAGCATGGGATCAGCCTGAAGCCCCACTAATGTGTATACCATTGTCTGTAATAGGATTTCAAATTTAAAAAAAAAATGCCATAGTTCTTCTAGCTATTAAGGATCTTCCATTCTTCTGGAGGAGGTATAAAATTTAAGCAGATATTAAGAATATTTTTTGAACCTAGGTAAGGTATGATGAAGAAAAAGAGAGATCCAGGTAACTATGAAGATGTAGGTGCCAGCAATGAAGACAGAAAAAGTGGGAGAAGGTGTATATTTAAGTAGAAAAAATATGAGTTCAGTTTTACTTCTTCCATAACCTGTTGCCTTTTAAGAAAACATTTGACTTAATGCATCAACATTTTACATACACACACTCATATGTATATATATACGAATCTTTGAAAAACAATTCAATTAACTGTGATCTTTTGAAAATCACTTATTTTCACTAGGCTTCAATTGTCTCATCTGTGAAAAGCTGACATCCTTTCCAGCTCTGGGTTCTTTGAACACAGTTCAAAGTTTTCACAGTTCTGAAAGGTATTGGCCTCATTATTCATATTAGAAAAATGAAATCATTAAAAAATTATTTTGCCCATTCTGTTGCTTGAGAAAATTGAGTTAGTTTGTTGAACAATCACTCATTCAATAAACATGTATTCATTAAGCATCAATATGTATATTATGGACTTGATTTGGAGGAAGAGATCATACTGGATTGCATTAGGAAATTGCCATTTTTTCAATGATATTAAGTCAGTCATCCGGTAAACATTTATGAAGTGCCTATTACATGTGAGGCACTGAGATAAGGGTTAGGGATACAAACAAAAATAAAAGATAGTCTCTATTCTCAAGGAGCTCAGAAACCAAGAGGAGAGACAACATGAAACTCATTATATACAAACAAGCTATATACAAGATAAATTGGAAAAAATCAACAGAGGGAAGGAACTAGAATTAAGGGGGATTGAGAAAGGCTTCTGCAAGCTATGTTTAAGCAATATGTGAATTGTGAATTAGCAGAAGAACAGGCTAGTTTTTGAAGAGGCAGAGAAACTAGAGACCAAATTGCCAATATTGGCTGATTATGGAGAAAGCCAGGAATTTAGAAAAACATCGACTTTTGCTTCATTGACTATACTAAAGCCTTTGTGTGAATCACTGCAAAGTGTGGCATGTCCTCACAGAGATGGGAATACCTAACAGATCATCTTATTTGCCTCCTTAGGAATCTGTATGTGGACCAAGAAGCAAAAATTAGAAGAAAACTTGAAACGATTAGTTTAAGATTGGAAAGGGAGTGTGGCAGGGCTGCTTATCGTCCTCTTATTTATTTATTTATAATATGCAGAGTAAATCATGTGAAATGCTGGGCTGGATGAAATAAAAGCTGGAATTAAGACTGTTGGGAGAAATATCAACAATCTCAGGTGTGCAGATGAATACCACTCTGATGGCAAAAAGTGAAGAATTAAGTACTCTTGGTGAGGATGAATGAGGAGAAGGTAAAAGCTGACTAGAAGTTTAACATAAAAACAAAACAAAATAAAAAAAACCCTAAAATCTCAGCAAACTGGTCCAATCACTTCTTGGCAAATAAAGGGAGAAAAAAGGAAGTGGTGTCAGATTTTTTATTGTTGGGCTCAAAGGTCACTGGAGATAGTAACTATAGTCATAACATTAAATGACTTCTTTTTTGGAAAGAAAGCTATGGCAAATTTGGACAATACACTAAAAAGCAGAGACATCACCTTGCTGACAAAGGTACAGATATTCAAAGCTGTGATTTTTCTAATGGCTGTGAGAGTTGAATTATAAAGACAGCTGAGTGCAGCAGAATAGATGCTTTTCAATTGTTTTGCTGGAGAAAACTTTTGGGAGTCCCTTGAATAGGAAGATCAACTCAGTTAATACTTAAAGCAATTAATTCAGACTATTCACTAAAAAGTCAAATACTGAAGTTAAATCTTAAATACTTTGGTCACATAATGAGAATACAAGACTCAATGGAAAAGATCCTGATGTTGGGGAAAATTGATGGCAAAAGGAGAAGGGGACAACAGAGGATGAGATGGATGGAGAATGTCACAGAAACCATGAAGATCAACTTGGACAGACTTTGGGGTGCTATGATTCCATGGAATCATGAAGAGTAGGACATGATTGAATGATGAAGAGAAAGTTTTCTTTTGAAGGTAATATTTTTAGCTGAGACCTTGAAGGAATCCAGCAGAGTGAAACAGACTCACTACCATAAAAGACCGTCTCTTTAATATCATTATTCTCCGATGCTGTTAAAGGACTATGAATCCTGTAATGTGATCTTGGAAGAATTAATGTTACTAACATCCCAAAAAGAAAAAAAGAAAGAAGTATGGTAGATATAAGTAGGGTTCAATGCTAATTTGTCATTGGCATATTCAGGTAATTTACAGTCAGAGACAGAAAAACCATATAATTTGCATTATGTGAGAGAAATAATGAATAGCCCATGTACTATACTATTTCCTGTCCTCCACACCTCACCAAATACTGAAAGAATAGAGGGAAGTCCCATTTTCCATTGGGTAAATTCTCCATAGAGTATTGATGGAAAAAAAAACAAACAAACAACTTGGTCAGAAATTCTTCAGTAAAACAGGGTAGGCAAAGGCTACAATCATTATCAGCGAAGCAAACATCCATATTGGTAAAAATCATGGATATATCAAAGAATTTTATACTCTAAAAATCCCCAGAGAAGACCTGGAAACATATGCTGAATGGGAACAGGTCTGAATCAGCTCCTGCTATTTTGCTTATTGTTCCATCCCAATGCACACTATTTATTCTTTTTTCCCTTGAGATACTGATGATCTTCTATTGTTCAGTAACCAAAAGTAATGAGAAAATAGAAAGACCAGGCTAATGAGGTTTGTTTGACTCATGGACAGTAGGATTTTAATTGCTTATAGAGGAAGAAACTGAGGTCCAGAGAGTTTAAGTGCCTTGTCCAAGATAACACAACTGCTGCGTAGCTGAATCAGAACTTGAATGTGGGTCTTCTAGAAGAGGGAGGGTAGCTAGGTGGTAGAGTAGATAGATAACCCGATCTGGAGTTAGGAAGATCTGAGTTTAAATTCAGCTTCAGATACTTCCTTGCTGTATGTACTTGGCAAGTCCTGTTACCCCGTTTGCCTTAGTTTCCTTATCTGTAAAATAAGCTGGAGGAGATGGCAAATCACTCTGGTGTCTTTGCCACAAGAACCCTAAATAAGGTAATAAAAAGTAAAACATTTCTGAAAAACTCCTGAACAGCAACAACTTTTAGACAAGATTCAGTCAGTTAGTCTACAAGCATTTATTAAGCACTCACCTTGTGCCTGGCACTGTGCTTTGTATAGCTAAGCCTGAACTTGGTATCTTTTCTATCTGGGCAGGACCTGCCAGAGTTTGTATTCTGATGTAGCCTTCAAGAACTAAGTTTCACCTTGACACCATGTTGAAGCATCAGAGTAGGTCCTATATCATTAGCAAAGATAGTTTTATGGAAGACTTTTTTTGGGGTGGGGTTGAGTTGGAAGGGTAATTTTAAGGTTGGTTTGATTTAAGTTCTGCTCAAGTTTACCATGGCAACTTCTCTGAAAACACTGCAGAATTTAACAATATAAGTCTTACGGAAACCCTGCCCCTACAATCACTACATTTCCCCTAGATAATTAGTGAGCAGCTTCTCACAGGTTTTGGACTAGAAGGAGGAAGAACTGAAGGAAATTATGATTATAGGTAACCAGCTTGGGTCAATGACATCAAAAACATCCAGTGGCCAATTTAACTGAGACAAGTGTCAGTATTTCCACTTTTATATTCTAGAGCTTAGTTGTTTTTTTTTTTTTTAAACATCATTTTGGGGTGAGGACTGATAAGGAAGTTGGTAGAAGAGATTAAACTGTAATGGTATAGTAATGGTGAGAGGGGATAAGAAAAGGAACTGAACCTGTGATTTCACTGATTCATGGAGGTCCTGGTAGAGGAAACTCCCAAATGCTGATACAATTGGCACCTCTTCAATATTTAGTCTTTGACAGATTAAGGGACTTGGCCAGAGTCATAAAGCCAGTGTTTATCAGAGGTAATATTTGAACCCAAGTTTTTCTGGTTTTAAAGTCAAGCTCCCTATGATGATTTAAATATTAAAATGAGTTATAGAAAAATTAGGCCACCATTTGAATATAATAGGAAGTCTAAGTATTTAGAAGCCCTCCAAGTGTTGTAAGACTGAAGCATTGTAGCTGTAAAAAAGAATACAAAAATAAAGGAAAAACTTTGTGTGAATAGAATCATGACAGAGACCTTTATTGAAATAGGAATTAGGAAGTTACTGAAGTAATTAAAACAACTACTAATCAAGACTTACTAATATTTCCTTATATCATGTAACCAGCAACAAAGAACTCATGCCACCATAATGAACCACTGAAAGGCAATTCCTAGCATGAGCCAGAAGGAATGCCCAATTTTACGTCATCTGGAAAGTTATTTGTTACCAACCACTCCTCTCCAATACTTCAGCTCCAATGAATAGTGCCTGAGCATCATTTACCAAGTAGATTTTTTTTTTTTTTTTGCGAAGAAGGTTTACTCACAATAAGAGAAGAACAGTATGACAAGGACAAGAAATATGTTGCAAATTATCGCATAGATGTAAGGAAAATGTACAATCTCTGATAGTTAATCATTTGACTAGTCAATGATGAGCCAATTTTGTAACACTTGGCTGTCACACCAGCAAAAGAATACAAATTGGGCTGCAAATGATCAATCCAGTAGTGATAAATATATACTCGTGTAGTGACAGCTAGATGCGATGCTAGTGGATTTACAAAGCTCTCTGCCTGAGAGTGGGCAAAAACTGCACAGGATGAAAAAGCATGGATGGGTTGCAATTTGTTCTTCTGGTAGGAGCATTCACAGCGAAGAGATGACAAAACCATTGAAGTCTAAGTGCAGAGAAGACGTTGGAAATGAATGGAGTGACTGAAGCTTTATAGAATTAGTTATGGAAAATTTCATGAAGAAGGGAAGTCGGTACACTTTGAAGGAAGGGAGAGGAAAGGAAGGGGAAGGAACAGTTAAGGCAGAAGGACTGAAATGTATAAAGCTTTAAGATTTGAGTGAGGTAGGGGATATTGGACAAGTTTGATTGAAGGAGGGTTTTTTAATCCAGGGGTAAGAGCTTCAGGGAAGATGAACTGGCTAAATTTTAACTGGGAGAATATTCAAGGGAAGATATGTTAAAGGATATATGCCAAGCCTTATAAAAGATGAGATCAAAGAAGATAAATGTGTAGGTCTAGTAGAGGAATTAACATATGCTGAAATTTTGGGATTTCTAAAGATAATTAGTTTTCGGAGGTAGTTCTACATTCATGTAAATATTTTCAGGTGCTGAGGGTTCATTCTGAATTACTATGAATATACAATGTTTATAAAGAGAACTCTATTAATAACTTTTCTTAAGGCTTTATGATCTCTAACCTTAATAAACATATCAAATATGACTATCCTGAATGAATCGATCAGATATGAATGGTGTGAACAAAGCCTAGATATATTCATGGTATCAATCAATGGAAGAGTATTAGACTAGGTAAGAAAAGCCCTCGATCAATTGGAAAAATAGAAATCCAATAGATTTAATGAAGCAATGTCAACTGAAGATGTATTTAGATTGGCTGAAGGAACTCACAGTCTTTGTTTTGTTTAAGATAAACTAGCCTGGAACCCAAGATTCCAGTTCTGGCATGACAGAAGAGGAAGCAGTCTAGTTAAATCTCTAAGAAAAAATTTCTAGGGGCTGGGGATGATGAAGTAGTGATGTCTCCCTCCCAATCCTTGACTGGAGGACCTTGTGAACATCAAAGACCAGGAGATTTTGAACTTTTTAATTGGCATCCTAACAATGTCACCAGAACAGCAGTGTCTTGCAGTATTGTCTGTATCGAAAACCAGGACAAACTAGACCTTCTAAGGAAAGGCAATTTCAAGACTTTAAAAGGAGGCCATCAGAAAAACTATTTTATACTTAAGAGGAACTCCATGAGTATCAGGTAAAGGGGTGGGGGGAAGCCTTCTAGAAACTAGGAATTATGAGCTATCTTGTTTCAACATATGCTAAGTTTAAGCACACTTTCTCCTTGACTCTGAATGCACTGGTGGGAAAATAAATCTCAGATTCGGTTGGGGGGAGCCTGGAGGATGTCTTTTATCCTAAGAGCTAATCAAGCCTGATAGATATAAATAGAAAATAATGGGATGGGATAACATTCCCCATGGGGGCTTGTGAGAAATATCATTATAAAATTTTCTCTCTCTTCCTCACACTCAGGCTTTCAAAAAAAAAAAAAGTAAGTTATCTTCAGGGATTTGGTCCACCAGTGAAAGTGGAATTGGGAGAGTAGCTCTCATGTAGCACAGCTAATTCTCTTGCTAGACTAGCATAACCACATTTAAGAACCATATTCCTCATTTTGTAGTTCTTAAGTAAATAGTTACTTTTTGTCAAAGAACCGAGAGACTCTAAAGGTTATGTTGCAGTGTTTCATATGATAAGATTTGCCTCTGGTAGAAAAAATTATTATTTGTACAGTGGTAGATACTCAGATCTGGAGGCTTCCTTTATATCTTGGAACTGAATACATCTCAGGGGGTAATTCACAGAATGATAAAACTGGCAGGGAATTTAGAGCTCATCTAGCACAGGGTCTCAAAGGCTATGTATGGGTTTCAACTGGTATTTGAACAAGAGTTCTCCCAACACCTTTTTTGATCACTGGACATTCATCTATTGTTTGAATATATTTGGTGAGTAGAAAGTATCTCTGAAGGTAATCTTTTCTCCTTGACCTGCTCTAATTGTTAGAAAATTGTACTAAATCTAAGCAGGTAGGTGGGGCTTAAATCTATTCATTTGGACTATCTATTAGTTGCTCCTACTTTTGTTTTGTGGGACTAAGGAGAATAAATTTCATTTATATTAGCCATTCAAATAAATAGCCAATCAAACTTAGCTTTCAAATAGATGAAAACAGATATAATGTCTCCCCTGAGTTTTCTCTTCTCTGAGCTAAAGGATTCTAGTCCCCTCATCATTTGGTTATCTCCCTCTAGACATGCTACTGGTTGTCAATATCTTCCTGTAATATGGTACACAGAACAGAATAGTCTAACCAAAGGTGATTACAATGGACCTGTCATCTTCTAAACCTGGAAACAGAACCTCTCTCTATGTGGTCTGGAATTAAGATATCTTTTTTTTTTTTTGAAATCCACTAAAACTCCCAGATCTTTTTCATATGAACTACTGCCTAGTCATCTCTCCCCTTGCCATTTTTATATGATTTATTTTTTACACTCAGGCACAAGACATTTATCTATTTTAGATTTAATTCTATTAGATTTACAGCTAGATTAAATCTTGTTGGACCCCCCCCCTTTTTTTTTGCTGCCCAACATGTTTTCTGTTCCTCTCATCTTCATATCATTAGCAAATTTGACAGCTGTAGAAGTATGTCACACTCAGTCATTGGTAATGTATATCACAGAGCCAAGGACAGATAGCACAACATTCCAATAGAGACCTCCCTCCAAGCTTACATTGACCCATAAATGATTGATTACTCTTTGGTTCTGGTCATTCAACCAATTCCAAGTTCATCTCATTGTACAATTATGTAACTTACATCTCTCTATTATTTACTTCTAGGAGAACATTTGTTTAAGTGTTTTGGCGAAATCTAGTATGTTCTAACCATAGAATCCTCCAGCATGCCAAATTACTAACTCTATTAAAAAAAAAAAAGAATTAAGGTTAGTCTAGCATCACTGGTTCTTATTAAAACTGTGCTGCTTCTTTTTTTGTTTGTTTGTTTTTGTAATTTTTTTAAACCCTTACCTTCCGTTTTGGAGTCAATACTGTGTATTGGTTCCAAGGCAGAAGAGTGGTAAAGGTAGGCAATGGGGGTCAAGTGACTTGCCCAGGGTCACACAGCTGGGAAGTGTCTGAGGCCAGATTTGAACCTAGGACCTCTCATCTCTAGGCCTGGCTCTTAATACACTGAGTTACCCAGCTACCCCCTGTGCTGCTTCTTACTGATTATCCTTTTCTTTCTAAGTTGGTTCATGGATTTTTTCCCCCCTTTTTATATGAAAACTTTAGCATTTCACTGCATCTGCCATCTCACTGATGCAAGTACAACTCTCTTGTCTTCTTATCCTACGCAAAAATTCATGTGTTTGTTTTTCTATAAAATCTCCAAAGAGGTTTTCACTCCCTCTTAAATGCTCCTCCTGCAATGCTCATCTTTCAAGGCTCAGCTCAGTTACTACATTAATTTACTTTGTATTATACTTATCTGTGACAGACTCTGCTAAGAACTTCAAAGCTATTATATGTACATGACACTGTTCTAGGTGCTAAGATAAAGAACAAAGACAAAACAGTCCTTATCCTTAAGGAACTTACATTCAACTTTGGAAGGACAGGAAGGAATTCACCATATGCAAGTTGGCTGTTTCTAGAAATCTCATTAGCTTCTACTAATTGAGTCAAGTGGGATGCTTGTGTCTTTCAAGTTAGGGATAATAAGATAAACTCCTCCAGTATGATTTGGAATAGATAAAGAAAAAGATGCCATTATGTCTAATTGTCCTGAGAACTTTATAGCTAATCTCCTGTCATTAGAGAATTCATGATTATGAAACTGAGACAACCATCATTTAGTTATAGGAATATGGAGTGGGCCACTTACATGTGAAATAAAAAAAAGACCTTTTTATAGGTGGACCTATTTAGAACTCTGAAGATAGTCCCCATGTCTGCAGCAAATGTATTATTAGGAAATTAATAGAACTAATTTTTAAATAAGGAACACAGAGTAAACACTTGTCTTTTTTATATTGGTTTGGTGCTTAAAAATTGTATTTAGAGAGCAACCTTTTAAATAAAAAACCAAGAATATTCGAATCTCCAGGATCCTAGAAATTTTATTCGCCACAGTGACCTGTTTAGATGACTTCATCTCCTCTATTCAGCCTATTATATACTACTTTCCTTACTGAAGTGGAAGAAAGATGCCGTCAGCTCTTTTGATACCTAATGACATTTTCCTCTCCCTTTTCTTCTTAGTCAAAACTAGAAATTAATTTTTAAAATTGGTTTATGTGATCTTGTAAGCTTTGTTCTGAGACATATTCATTTGCCAAGTTGTCTTGAATTTTGCTTGTCTACACTGTCATTCCAATAGCATTATTGGAAAACAAAGTGAGTCTCTAAGGCCTGCTGCATAGAAGCTCAGGTTCACACAATGACAAATAGAATGAGCAATGAGTGGGGGAGCCCTTTTTGAGGACAGCTGAGCTCAGCAGTCATGCTTTTCAAGTTCTTAGGCTAAGCGGTTCCCATTACACTTACACTGTCAGGGACAATGCTAACCAGAATAGGCAGGATGTTGCCACTAATTTATAATCTCAATCTCCCATTTGGAAGGAAAGAAAAAAGATCAGTCCTTTGGAGGAGCAAGTTTGCTAAAAGTATTTGGAACCACTTACACAAAAAACCCCCACATAAAACAAATGTCTTTGGTTAACTTCAGCAGTTTCAGGTATTTTTCAGCAGAAAAAGCTCTTTTGTACATGCCCCTTATTTCTTTAGCTATGAACTAGATGATCTTATTGAGATAAATTTCATTTACTTTTATAGAATATTTTCCAGATCCTGCTGATGCCAGTATGTGAATATTCCTGAAGAAAGGTATTAGCTGAAGGACCAATTTATCTAGTTCTGAGCTACCTGGAAAAGGAGCCTCCTTTAATGGTATTTGGGAATCTTAGAATATAGATGGCTTAACCATAAAATTCATGAATATGAGAAATAAAGGGCCTTTCCTCAATATCAGGGTCTAATAATTTTTTTCAGAAGAGGGGCCCAACTATGTTTTGCTCTACTTATTGCTAACTTATTTGTAATATGTGAATTTGTTGAGAAACAATCCAGGAAGTATTTTTCAAGACCTGCTTGGCTCATACTAGATCTGGTGGGAGAAACAAAAGGAATACAAAGCATGTTTCATAATCTCTCAGAATTTCCTGCCTGCTGAGGGCTGTGAACTTGTTATACTTATCTTTCTTCCTCTATTAACAACTAGTTTTTTGCATGTATTTGGTATTTTGATAAATATTCACTGAATGAATTCATATCTAATAATCCAACAAGCACTGGCTGTGCTTCTTGCACTCTACTAGGCAATGGAGAAGAGATAGAATTTGGATAGATTATATACCTAATAGAGCTTACCTACAATACAAAATAATATGTGATGGATTGAAAGTCAATGGCAAATTCAAGGATTTAGGAAAGCTTCTTAGAAGAGGTGTCATTAGATTTTGACTTTTAAGATCGTATATAGAAGAAGGCATGGTGACACACAGTTACAAATTGCTGCTCCTGGCAGAGGCTGAGGCTTGTAAATCACTTGTTTTGGGAGTTCTGGGCTGTAGAAGGGCTAAAGCTAAACAAATATCCATAGGAAGTCTGGCACCGATATCTGTCTAAGGAGGGACAAACAAGCCCAAGCCATAAAAAGGGAAAAGACTAAAGGTTAGGTGATAATATTTGTAGCCACTGCATTTTTAACCTAAGATAGAGAGACCCAGGAATACAGTATAGATCCAAAAAAGTAATGAGAGAAGCTAGGCATTTGTTATAACCTTATTTTTTAGTCTTGAACAACTGTCACCTGACTTTCTTTAAAAAGTTTTATTGTTGTTTTTGGTATTTAAACTGTTACTGTTTACTTTTGGACCTCCTCCCCTCTGCCCCATTCCTCTTTTGAACAAAAACATTTAAGCAAAACCAGTCACCACAAAAACCATATCTAAATAGGGTATTCCATGTTGTTCATTTATAGTCACAGTCCTAATTACTGAGAGGAGGGAAGTATGTTTTATTATTAATTTTTAATTTAATTTAATTTAAATTATTATTAATTTTTAGGTACTGAGATTAACAACTTACAGAATCTGACTGCCTTTTGGTGTCATTATCATTTATATTACTATAGTCATTGTGTGTATTGTTCTCTTGGCCTTTTCTTTACCGAATCACTTCCTACTCTTCTCATATTTATAAATTCATTGACTCTTATGGAACAATAATATTTATTTGCATTCGTATGCCCTATTCCACAGTCAATGGGAATTTATTTCGTTTCTAGCTTTATGCTCATACCTTATTTGACTCATATTAGCTTTATGACCCTGAATAAGTCATTTAACTTTCTAGGGCCCCAAGTGATTCATTAAGATTATAAATTGGAGTATAGGCAAGGCTCCAAATAGTACAGAGTATTTCTTCTCCAGGAGTTCCCTTTACAACTAAAATTATGGATTACTTCCAAAATGCAAATTAGGATGCTGCTTTGAATATTTTACCTTTCAGTCATTAGACATCCTAAAGGTAGGGTATATTTCCAGCAGTGGGATGTCTACATCAAAGGTTATGAACAATGTATGTCCTTTCCTTGCATAATCCTAAATTGCTTTCCAGAGTATATTCATAGTGCTATCCATAGTGCAGTAGTATGTCTATCTTCCCTCAGCTTTGCTGTCCTTGGTGCTATGTTTTTTATCATCTTCGTCATTTTTTGGGGTATGAGGAAAACTCTTAGTGCTTCATTCTTCTTATTAGAGAATATGGAGCATCTATTTAACTTTGGTTGCATAAGTTTTGTCACCTGCATAAAAGGAAGAACAATGGCCTTCATACCTTGTGCAGCAAGCAATTGTAAAAATAGTACTTTGGGCAGGAACAATAAAAGGCTAAAATGTAAGGCTTTTCCCTCACTTTAAAAGCGAGGGCCTTTGCTTTGATCAATAAGCTATTATAAATATGATGCATGGTGGTGAGAGAAAATAACTTCTGTTTCAGAGGAAATGACACCGATGGAGGTGCCACCACAGCCTTTGAAAGTCAATATTCCTCTGCAGTGATATGGGGCTGCAGACCACGAACAATCATTTAAGCTACTTTCCAGTTAGCTGGGCTGAGGGCAACGTGGGTGGTTGATTACTGGAATATTTAACTACTTTCAAAAAATTCAGCAAAAGGGAAATTTTAATTTGAATTTGGCCTGTTAAACTCAGCTGGTGATCAAGTTTGGCTTTTGTGGATAACTCTTAAGTAGGGCAACCCCGGGAAGTCACAGAATCATAGAGAAAGAGCTGGAAGGGACCTTGAAGATAATCTAGTCCAAATCCCACCTTTTACAGAGGAGGAAATTGAGTCTAATGCAAATTAAGTGACTTGCCAAAGATCAAACAGGAAGTAAGCATCTGAGGTGGAATTTGAGCAGCAGTCCTCAGACCTGAGTCTGTGATCTTTCCCCCAAGTTCATGCTTTACTGGATAATAAATGAGAACACACACACACACATAAAATTATATATATGTTTTATATATATTATATATTATATTATATATTATATATACACAATTATATATATGGATAATATATACTGGACATATATGGATAAAATAAATTAGATAATAAATGAGAATATATATCAAATTATATATTATATGTAAATAATATATATTAAAACATAAATAAATTATATCCTTCAATCGTCAAAATGTACATTTTGACGATTGAAGGATATAATTTATTTTATTTTTAATTTTTTTTCCCATGATTCCCTGATTCTTGTTGTCTTCTTCTCCTCTTCCCTCCTCCTTCCTGGAGTTGACAAGAAATTTCACTGGGTTATACATATATTAACACTCAAATCCTATTTCCATATAATTCATTTTTTGTAATTTTTAAAATCAAAAGTCCAAATCATATACCCATATAAACAAGTGATAAATCATATGTTTTCTTCTGGATTTCTACTCCCCCAGATCTTTCTCTAGATGTGGATAGCAGAGAATTTGTTTTCTTGACAGAGGAATCGAGTTCACTTTAGTCAGCTCATCGTTTTAGAACCTCCATCTGTAGGTGTTGTCTTATTCATCCACCAGTCTCTCATGTTCTAGAATGACCCTCAGCTAAGTCTCTTAAGAGGAGAGATGACTGAGATATTTTATAATAGCTTGATTGAGGGGCACGATGCAGAGAAGAGTCTTGGATCTAATCCATAATGCACTAGGAACCCAAAGGTCTCATAGGACTTTAGGAAGAGCTGGCGTTGTTGAAGCAATTTTAGTAAAGAGAAATTAAATGTGCCGATAGTGTTGGAAATCAAATAGAGGAGTCATGGAGTCTAGAGGAGGGAATGTTAAAATAGTCAGGGCAGTGTTGGTCTAGGCCCAAGGATATACTACACAGGGATAAAGAAGAAGGAAGTAGAGATTTTTTTTTTTTTAATTTCAAATTGGCAATGGTCCATGGACTAAAGACAAGTTCTAAGTCTGAGAGTTGGGTGCTTCCCACTCTAAAGGGAAACCAGATCCAGAGGAATATCAAAGAACTATATAGAACTTGCTATGTATATATACTCTTGCTATATTTAGTCTGATCTATCATATATTCTATATCTTTTAGAACTTTCAAATTTATTCTAAAACTTAAGAAGCCTTCAGTTAATGGATGTCTAGTTTTACCTTGTTCAGTTATTACCTCACAGGTATCTTAAGATGCACAGGTATCTTAAGCCCTTTCTCCTGGCAAAATGACAAAGGAATTCCCTGGCTTCAGGCTGCACTTGCTAAAGATTAGGCAAATGAAGAAGGGAGTGGAGAAGGAAAGGCAAATTTTGCTGAGGGCCAAGAAGACAAGATTCCAAGGTTGGGAGCAGAGCAACTGGTGTCTGTGATGTTGAAATCCAAAGACCTAGACAAATGTGAAGACTGATTATTGGCTTTTCTCCTCCTTTTGAATGGAAGTCATTTGCATTCTTTGCCTCTGGACAGTGCAAGAATTCTTGAGGGCCAACCATCTTCCTTCTAGACAATACTCTCTCCAGAATTCCTTCCCTCTTTTTCAAGTCCTTTGCATCAAACTGAGGGTAGGATGTAGAATACTCTTTTAAGATTCAGTTTGCATACTCTGTCTATGTGCCAACCTATATAGGGATGATATGCTTTGAATACATATTTTTTTTAAAGTGTCAGGGGCTTGGGGCAGGGTCCAGAAATGTGAAGGAAATTGTCCTTCACTTGTGTCTGACTCTTCATGGCCCCATTTATGGTTTTCCTGGTAAAGATCCAGGAATGGTTTGCCATTTCCTTCTCCACTATTTTGTAGATGAGGAAACTGACTTAAGTGACTTGCTCAAGGACACACAGATACTAAGAGTCTGAGGCCAGATTTGAACTCAGGATGGTGAGTCTTTCCCAATCCAAGCCTGGCTCTCTATTCACTGTACCACTTAGCTGCTCACTGAGAAAAAATTTCTTGGTCCCAATGTCACTGAGGGATGTGAGAGGGAAGGCTGTGGAGACAGAACAGTCCTTTTCTGCTTGCTTGGCTGTGGTGGGAGGTCCAGAAGAGGAGAGGACATGAATTCTTTTGGTCAGGATGTTCACCATCACCAATATGGCATCATACTCCTAAGATAAGGTTAGGTCCATGATGACTTCTTTTTTTTTAAACCCTTATCTTCTGTCTTGGAGTCAATACTATGCATTGGCTCCAAGGTAGAAGAGTGGTAAGGGATAGGCAATGGGGGGTTAAGTGACTTGCCCAGGGTCACATAGCTAGGAAGTATCTGAGGCCAGATTTGAACCCAGGACATCCTGTCTCCAGGCTTGACTCTCAATCCACTAAGCTACCCAGCTGTCCCCTTCATGGGGATTTCTAATGTTATTAGTATCCCAGGACAGAGGATAGGTGGCAAGATCTGCTTTGTCTGTTGCATGAATTTTGGGTTCTTGACCTGAGCATATATTTCACATCACTAGACACACTAAATGATACTGTACAACCATTGCCTCATTTGTACAGAAGGGTGCATTTAAATCACTTTTTTTTCTGCTTAAATCAAATTATTTCTTCAATGAAAAGGAAGTCCCAAAAATCAAGGACAACCATATACAAGGCTTCAAACAAATTCTAGTGGCCCCAATCCAGTTTATCATGATATATACATCATCAAGCATCTTCCCTCACCAAGAGAGCAGAACGGGCAAGAGTGAATGGACATATTAGAGCCCCTCTGAGCATGATTATCCTTTAGGATGATAGAAGTATCGACCTACTTGGAAGGTGAACAATCAAACTGGAATATAGGAGTGTAGTGGGGTAGCTAGGTGGCACAGTGGATAGAGCCCTGGGCTAGGAAACAGGAAGATTCATTTTCCTGAGTTCAAATCTGGCATCAGACTCTTACTAGCTGGGTTATCCTGGGCAAATCACTTAATCCTGTCTGCCTCAGTTTCCTTATTTGAAAAATGAATTAGAGAAGGAAAAAGCAAACCACTCCCACATCTTTGCCAAAAAGACCCAAATGGGGTCATAAAGAGTTAGATTTAACTGAAACAACTGAACAACAATAATAAAGTAAAACAAACAAACAAGAAAATAGAATCAGACTATAGGGGATGCACACAGTTAGCAAGCACTCAAACTGAGATTTGAACCTAA
Organism: Gracilinanus agilis; assembly: GCF_016433145.1. Lineage (NCBI taxonomy): Eukaryota > Metazoa > Chordata > Mammalia > Didelphimorphia > Didelphidae > Gracilinanus > Gracilinanus agilis. Next base: position 439,935,856 of record NC_058130.1, on the reverse strand, counting down.
GTCTCCTGACCCCAAATCCAGGACATTTCCAGTACTTCTCATACTATTTACCCAGCTTTATAAATATTTTTCTTCTCTCTCTCTTTTTAAATTCATCTCTACATTTAGATTAAACTGAAAATCAAGAAGCCAGTTTATTCAATAATGGTATGGCATTCTTCCAAGTTTGGATAATTTGTTGTTCGATCATTTTCAGTCATGTCTGACTTTTTGTGACCCCAAATGAGTTTTTTTTTTGTTTTTTTTTTTGGCTGGGATACTGGAGTGCTTTTTGCCATTTTCATCTCTGGCTTATTTTATAGCGGAGGAAACCGAGGCAAATTGGGTTAAGTGACTTGTATAGAGTCAGCCAGCTAGTGTCTGAGACCAGATTTGAACTCTGGAAGATGATTCTTCCTGATTTCAGGCCCAGCACTCTAACCACTGCACAATAATCCTATCTCTGCAGACCATATAGATTGGATTTTCTTTTCTTTCTTTTTTTCCTGTACACCTTTCTATCTATATAGCTGTCTTTGGGCATTTATATAATGGTTTATAATTTATAATGTCATGCCATTTTATCTTCACAGAAACTCTGTGAGCTGGGTAATGCTAATATGATCATCCCGTTTCACAGCTGGAAACAAACTCAAAGCTTTTTTTTAAATCCTTAACTTCTGAATCAGGTCTAAGGCAGAAGAGCGGGAAGCTAGGCAGTTGGGTTTAAGTGACTTGACCAGGATCAGACAGCTAGTGAATTATCTTAGGCTATGTTTGAATCCAAGACTTCTCATAACCAGAACTGACATTTTTTTCCATTAAGCCACCTTCCTGCCCCAGAGACTTAAAGATTTTAAGTGATTTGCCCAAGGTCACACAGTTATTAAGTGGCATAATTACGTCCTAGACAAAATAAATGTAAATACAAAATCCCACAAAACAATTCCTATGTGATTGTCAGTGTTCACTATTGTCCCTGACTCTTCATCCCATTAGTGGAGTAAACGAATTTTATTAACTCTTAGTAAAATGGAAGGCATAAGATTTAGTATTCTTGTATCACCAGTTTTTGAAAATCTAATGTTCAGTGGCACGAGTAATTTTAGCAATATGTTTCCTTTCCCAATATAATTTTAGTATTCAGTAACATGTATTTTTCCCCCAAAGATCAATTTCCTTTTAAGCCAAATGTTTTTTAATCTACTTTTTACAGTTTTATATGCATTTAAATCTTTGCAAATCCTTTGCCTTCCTCTAAAGTTAATTTGTTGCTGTATAATATTTCCCCTAACCTCTTATCCAGTGCCACTGGTTCATCTCCTACATTAATTTTCAGTTGTTCAATTCATTCTATTTTTCTCTTAAAGGATAAATTTACATTTTAATTGAATGTTGGCATTAAGCTATTGATGAAACTGTTTGCACCTTTCTATCTTTTCCTTTCCTCTTCTTGGACTTCTCCTTATTTTCTACTTCCATTTCTGAAAATGTTTTAAATGAACAAAAACACAAAACTGAAAAATGTGTGATCTGAGTCAATTAAACCAGTGTTGCAAAAACAAAGTTATGGTATATTATAGCTATATATTAGAATCTATTACGTTAGGCAATTTCTGTGATATCTACATAAAACAATTTTCCATTTGATTAACCGATACAGCAGTCTTAGGAATTCTAAGTGGTTACAAATCTTATTTTTATTCTCCCAAATGGTTGAACTACTTTTATTTAACTTTCCCCTCTTAAAAGAAATCATGACTGTGTAGTGCTTGTTATGAAATGTAGATCTTGTAAGTGCTATGTTAAACTGAGAAGTTTTTATTTTGAGTAGTGTCTTGTATTATACATATGTGATAAAGGTTCTTAATGGGTGTTGTCCTAGGAAGTGCAGTGGAAAGAGCCCTTACCTGGTGTCCAGAAGACCGGAATTTAAATCTGGCCTCAGACACTTTCTAGCTATGTCATGCTAGACAAGTCATTTAATTCCTATTTGCTTCAGATTCTCATCTGTAAAATGGGGACACATTGGAGAAAGAAACGGCAAACCACTCTAATATCTTTGCCAAGAAAATCCCATTATCAAGTCCATTGGTCATGACCAATTGGGTAGGACTGAACAATAACAACAAAAACAAACCTTCAAGGGAATCAACCTTAGAAGATAAGGATATTTTATGAGCTTCAGGGGTCAGTATAGACCTAGAGAAATTGCTGGAAACAGGGACTATAAGAAAGTAATAACAACTTCTATAGGAGATTAAATATTCCTATGTGATATTAGAGGGGAACAGTTAAAACAGAGCAACTTTAAAATCCTGGGTAATATGTAATTAACTTGGTTTCTGAGGGATGACATCTCAGAAGCAAATAGTCTCTTATTATTAATTTCCTAAATATCCAATAGATATTAATTTTACATTTTGTTTATTTATGTTTGGTTTTGTTTTTGAATCTAGCTCAATTCAATCAACATCCATGAAGCAATTTTTATGTATAACATACAATTTCAATAGCTAGGCTAAATAGAAATGAATTTTAGGGTTAGTTGCTTCAATTTGATGACATTTCTCAGTTTATTACTTCTCATTTTGTACTGATTTTTATTTTTGTGCTAACAGTTTGATAGTTGGATTATAAAAGGTTTGGAAGTAACTCCTTCATTGACAACTAATTGTTTCCTTTTTGTTAAATTATAATTAATTTTAATTTTTAATGTTATTGATACTCATGTTCAGTACCTTCTGACTCTTTTATTGAAAATATCCACAATGTAGGCATGCTGCTTGTCTACAGTCCACAAACCTTTGACCTCTCTCTTTTATCTTAGTGCTGAACTGTATTTCCCACATTTCCCACATTTCCCATGTCCCCATGGACATGTCTTACCATGTCCATGTGCTGGCATTGAAGGTGCTAATTATAGATGTCTGGGCGACAGGTCTCATCTACCATCCTCCAGGCCAATTTCAGTGTATTTAGTGGACCCCACCTCCCTCCAGTCATTGTCTAGTGAAGCAACTCTTAATTAATCACTTAATAATTAATGAATGATGAATAATGATGTTAGTGATTAATGAATAATGAACCTATATTCTTTTAAAAAACCCTCGCTATTTCAGATATCTTCATTCCCCAAACTTCATATTATTAAGTTTTTACTCAGTCAGTAAATTTGTATATATACATATATATGGATATTATATATCCTTTTAAATTATTATGATTTCTAAGACTTTAAGATTATTTTAACTAGGTGCTTAAAATCATGGTTGACAAAGCATTTTCTCCATAATAACCCTCTCAGTTGGATAGTACAAATATTATCGTGCACAATTTATAGAAGAGTGACTTTAGAGATGCAACCTGTCAACTGTTTCTGCAGTTACTTTAGCTCCTGCCGCCTTAATAATTACAGCTCCTGGAAACCAAGAAAAGGAAAGTTCTTAGTACCAAAGTCCTTGGCAACAATCAAATGGTTCAACATCAGAAATAAATATAATTTTACTCATAGAAATGACACTACAGAAGATATATTACCATTTGCCTTGCTGCTGTTTGCTCAATACTACTGAGCCTTTCCACAGGAATTAGAGTTGAAACACTCAACATATGTTATAAAACCTTTTTAGAATATTAGCTCTCTAAGAGCAGGGGCTATCTTATTTTTCTGTTTTGGTGCTTAGTGCTTATAAAAGTGCTTTACACACTGTAAACACTTAATTAGGTGTTTTTTCATTCATTCATATGTGCATGCATTACCTACACACATATTCATTTGATTTGGAGGGTCTTGAGTTCTTTGTAGAATTTCTTTACCTTCTCAACCTCTGTAAAATATGTTGGTAAATAAACTGCAAATTTCTTTTTTGTGTGGTGGCCTTTTTTTGAAAATGCTTGTCCCAAATACTATAAGCCATGGTGATCAAATGTCCCTTGAAATGACTTTTCTACTTTTATTTGGATGCACAAAAGAACTCAATCTTGCTAATTCTTTAATCAGTTTGCCAAGGAGAAACTTTGAACCAACCTTCCATTTAGCACTAACTTTTTTTTTCTCTTCTGATTCATTTATTGCTATCATTCTGTAGTTGGTTGATTTTTTGGTCACTGGATAACAATGTGAAATTTAGAGTACCAATAGTTATATGTATATTTATAAATGGTCTAAAAATGACATGATTCTTAGACCTCTTTTTTGTGACTTTTGTGGCATCCATGTTTCTGAGAGGGGTTCAAGCTGCATCACAGAATTCCATAGTGCCCCCCCGAATTCCAAGGGAGGGGGCAGTTAAAGGCAGTTGGAGTCCTGGTATAAAAAGCCAGGTTACCCCTCTTGCAAGTCCTTATGCTTGGCTCTTGGCTCTGGGCACACACACACACACACACACACACTCGGTGTAGCTTTTGGGCTGAGACATTCAGTCTCTGACAGCCAGGGGCTGCTTTACCTTGATAGCTAATCACAAAGATAGACCTTCAAGCAAGTTTACAATCTACCTTCAGTTTAGCAGTTTAGGTTTTAGAAGGAAGATTATTTAGGGGCTTAGAAGTTCAGCCATTTAATATACATTCCCTTCTCTGGGGGAATGTGTTGTTAGCCTTGCAGTTAACAGTTTTAGCCAGATTACCTTCCCTCCTCTTTCCTTAAACTGATTCCCTTCTCCTGTTCCCTGAAATCATTAAATTCATTTGGTTTGTGAAAGATAGAGCTGGTATCCAGTTAACTTGGGTTCATACTTACTACCTTCCTTTCACCAAGTCAAGAAATACAACCAAGCTGGAGCACCAGCTGTCTCTGTCCTACAGCCTGTGGTCTGATCTGTAGAAGACTAACCTCATATATTTCTATCCTGTGAGAGGGTAATTCAAACAAAGAAAGTTATCATCACAAGGGGTTTAGTCCCTATCCACTTACCATCTTGGCCCAGAATTTACCAAGCTTGAATAACCCCTATAACTAGCTCTGAGTGTGTTCTGTTAACTGATTTCCAACTGCTTACATGGTGTGGGGAGGTGAAGGAGTACTCCACGGGCTTTTGCCCCTCTCATCCAGTCAAGTTTACCTGCTTCTCCTCTGATCTGGGACTAGGGAGTAACCATTCCCATCTGACCCTTAATCCTACACTATGCTACCATCTTTTTCGAACTAGAAGGGAGCTACAAAGCACAGAGAGGCATTTTGTTTTTTCCTTTGTTTAGTGGTTTGTCACCAAATGTCCATTGTGGTGAAAATGAAGTTTTCTGTATTTAGTTTGATTGACTCTTGGGAACCATACATAATTTTGTCAGGATTATATTCAAAGTCTTTTTGGTGTAGCAGGATCTCCCAGAGCTTTTGGTCTACATGTATAAACTTCATGGGTCTAAGGTCATCTTAATGCCATGATGAGGCATTATATTATATAATATTATATAGGTGGAATGGAGTAGCAAAAAGAGCATTGTCCATAGATCTAATAAACCTTGTGTCAAAGCACTATTCTGGCACCTGTTATCTCTATGGCCTTGGACAAGACACTGTCTATAAATTGTGCACAATGATATTTGTACAGTCAGAGAGCATTATCATGAAGAAAGTCCTTTCTAAATCATGATCATACCTAGTTAAAATAATTTTTAAGCCTTAGCAATCATAATAACTTAAAAGAATATATAATACAACACAAATACATACACAAATACTATATATGTACATATATATGCCTACATTTGTGGTATAATAGAAAGAACACTGGACTTGGATGCAAGAGATTTAGAAGCAAATTTACCCATATATACACATATATCACACATATATACATATACATATAAAGTGACACATAATAAAAGCCTATTGAGTGGAATTGTTGGAATGAAGACATCTGAAATACTGCTATTTTTTTTTAAAGAATGTAAGTTCATTTTACATCTATACATCAATAGGTGTCTGGATTAAGAGATTATTTAAAACCTGTACCTTCCATTTTATTGTGTATTGGTGTATTAGTGTACATTAGTTCCAAGACAGAAAAGTGGTAAGGGCCAGATTTGGACTCAGGACCTCCCATCTCTAGGCTGGTTCTCTATCCACTGAGCCACCTAGCTGCCTCCTGGGTTAAGAGAATATGGGTAAGCATGTACTTTTAGTATACTGCTTTAATGAATATCTAAGGATGAGTATAATCAACATATTCATTTTTCTGTAAATGCTCTGAATACTGCTAAAGTATGTGAAGATAGTTGTTCATTTAATGACAAACATTTCCTTATATCTTATTTAGAGCATTAATTTGCTTAGTAAGACTTGCTTTTAAAAATAATGCAGAAGCAACATATCCAGTATGTAAATGTCCCAACTATTTTAAATAAATGGTTATAAATGATTAAAAATCATTGTGGATTAGATAAATGTGCCTTTTTTGGTACAAATTTTTTTCTCTTTGATAGTTACTACCAAATCATATTTATCCTTATAGGTTAGCTGTCTTTAGCTATGAATAATTGAGAAAGGATATAAGCACAAGAAAGTCATTTTTTCTTGATCTAAACAAATGATAACTCTTAAAATCAACATAAATATTATTAATCAAATTTAACACAGAAAGTCTCAGGAAATCAAATAAGAGTTAAAGCAAGACTTAAATGAAAAAACATATTTGGCACTTTAAGATGCCCACTAACAAATTTTCATTATTTAAACTATGGTCAATTATCTATATCACTCCAATTAGGATTTACTTTTTTTTCTGTTTTTTCATTTGTGATGTCACATTTCTATAGTTCTTTGTAGTTATAAGACATACTATATTTCTTATCTCATTAGATGCCTCTCGCCAAATCAACAAATGACAGAACTGAAATTTGCTTCTAAATCTCTTGCTTCTAAGTCCAATTGCTCTTTCTATTATATTGTCTCCTATTCATGGATGTTAAAAATACTTTTCACATTAGAGTTAGGTTGTTAAAACAACAACAAGCACAACTGTAATGTGCATATAGCCCAAAAGCCTCTTATTCAAAGAGGTCTCCATGATTTATGGCAATTTGATCTATTGATCATTGGTTAAACTTACCAAGATGAGGCTTGAATGGCATCAAAGAGTTTGTTATACAGACATTTTAAATTTATTTATACTAACTGATTCTGAAAAAACATGGTGTAAAGTAGAACGATATAGCTGAGGATAGTTTCTGCCAAATAAAAATAACATCTAGTGTTTTTACCACATTTTAACAATTTCAAAATGGGCAAGTCATTTAACTATTAGGAGTGATATTACTTTGCCATGAATCCCCTCCACCTGTAACAGAGCCCTCTCATGTATTGAACAAACCAACTATTTACTATATCTGACAACATATGCCTCATTCTCTACTATAGTTTATCTGCTTTCTAATGAGAGATGGAAGGCATAGTTTGTCAGACTCTGAAGTCAAGATTGTTCACTCCATTAATCCGTTTTGATGTATTTCAATGTTGCTTTCCTTTATAACATTCTGATCATTGCATAATTTTTCTTTACTTTGCATAAGTCCATACAAGTCTTCCCAAATTTCTTTAAATTACTCATTTATTGTTTCTCATGGAATAACACTATTCCATTACATTTAAATGCCACAATTTGTTTAACCACTCGCCACCACAAAAAAACTCTATTATAAATATTTTTGTATCAGAGCTCTTTCTCTCTGTCTTTGTAGCATATGCCCATTTGTGGTTTAACTGGGCTGAAGGACACATATAGTTTACTGACTTTTCTAGTATAGTTTGAAATTGTTTTATAGAATGGTTAGACCAATTTACAACTCCATTTAATAGTGCATTACCACACTGCATTCTTTTTTTTTTTAACTATTAAAATTTTTTTAAACCTTTAACTTCTGTGTATTGGCCCCTAGGTGGAAGAGCGGTAAGGGCTAGGCAATGGGGGTCAAGTGACTTGCCCAGGGTCACACAGCTGGGAAGTGTCTGAGGCCGGATTTGAATCTAGGACCTCCTATCTCTAGGCCTGACTCTCAATCCACGGAGCTACCCAGCTGCCCCTACCACACTGCATTCTTAAGGGACTTATTTATTTTATTTCCTCTTCTTGTTAATTTTAAGCATAATCCAGCATAGTAATCAAGTGACCAAATGGGATTTTCCCTTTTTATTAAGGGTTCAAATTAAGGTGGTTTTAATGTTTTGAGTGTACCAGCTACATTCTAGATCTGAAGGAGATAACAGAGTGTTCTTCAGGGATGCTGAAGGAAGAAAACTTTCTACCTTTCCTGGTTCTCCTGGATGTGGTGGTGGTAGTTTCTTGGCAGTGCCAGAAGCATCTCTTGCTTACTAAGTGACTTTGAACATTGATCTGTACTTGTATGTATCTATCAATTATTTGGCAAAGACACAAAGAAGGAAATTTCCTGACTATCACAAAGATATATATATATATATATATATATATATATATACACATATATCACAAAGAAATATATATACATATATATTTCATAGTATAGTGACTATATATATGAAATATATACTATGAAATAATTTTCATTCCACCAAATTCATGGTCTTGACACTAAGAATATAATTTTAACTGGAGAAAAATATAACCTGCAGAAATATAGACCTTTCATGGAAAAACATATTTTATTTCACGAATTTTTAGGAGGTTGCTTTGAAAGACTGTGACTATGGGCAGCTAGTTGGCTCAGTGGATAGAGGGCCAGGCTTAGAGATGAGAAGTTCTGTGTTCAAAACACTTCCTAGCTGTGTGACCCTGGGCAAGTCAATCAGTCCCAATTGCATAGTTCTTACCACTCTTCTGTCTGGGAACCAACACTTAGCATGGAATCTTTTTTTTTTTTTTTTAAACTCTGACCTTCCATCTCAAAATCATTACTGTGTATTGGTTTTAAGACAGAAGAGTGGTAAGGACTAGGCATGGGGCCAAGTGGCTTGCCCAGGGTCACACAATTAGGAAGTATCTTAGGCCATATTTGAACTTATCATCTCTGGACTTGGTTCTCAATCCACTAAGTCACTTAGTTGTCGCCTGTCCCCCCCCCCCCCAACTTAATATTGGCTCTAAGACAGAAAGTAAGAGTAAAAAAAAAAAAGACAGACCATGGGTAAGACTCTTTATCTTTGTGAGCCCCAGAGAGCTGCACAGATGATCTCTGCAAAATGAAGGGTTTTTCTAGATGATCTGTGAAGTTCTTTCTAGCTCTAATATCTCATGATTTTTTTTGTTCCTTTGCTTCTCATTCTCTGCAGTCCCTTACCCAATCCTGATGAGGTTATTTATGTTATATTTATTGGCTTTTGGAGTATATGTACATTACAGCATTACATATTCAACAAACTAACTATTATATGAAAGAAATTGGTGATTGCCTGTAGTCTCCAGACTCTTCTCTTTCAAAATCTTACCAGGAGCCCGATTGATTCTGTTTTCCTTCTACCCTGTTTTATTGACATATATGAACCAGGTATAAAATTTGTGGCACCTACTGAACATTCTGATTCAAGGAACTATGGAAGATGACATGAACCAAGTACATTTTTCTGCAACAGCTCCAAACCAGAAACTAGAAAGCTTTGAAAATAAAAATTCCATTGTCTTATCAGTCAGACTGCTGCTCTTTTACAGCTTCTGGCTCAAGTCCAAGCACTGTTGGATTCTATTTATTAGCTTCTCAGTTCTATTTGAATTCCCATGCATGCTGAATCTGGTTCATTAGCTCAAAGTTCTTAATAATAAAAGTGCTGATGAGCATGATAAACTACCCTGAAGCTTGCTATAACTCTTTTTTTTGGGGGGGACGCACAGAAGAGAAGGAGATTTTTCTTTGTCATGGCATCACCCTATAATAGTGTCTTTTTTGTTAGGGACTGGGAGTAAAAAGGTCACTGATTTGGCAGGTAGGAGATCTTTTCATTTCCCACCAGCCACACTGTTTGGTTTCTGATTCTAATATCATCATGGTCCCAGACAAAGTACCCTCCCTTTCCTCCCTACTAGTGTTTTTTGGTTTCCTTTTATAGGCTATCTTCCCTCATTAGAATATAAGCTCTCTGAGGACAAGGGCTTTTTTCTCTCTTTTCTTTTCTTTTCTTTTCTTTTCTTTTCTTTTCTT
>NC_058130.1:439896580-439920856 GCF_016433145.1 Gracilinanus agilis | reverse complement strand
TAGAAATGCTGATGATTTATGTGCATTTATTTTGTATCCTGCCACTTTGCTAAAGTTGTTGATTATTTCTACAAGCTTCTTAGTTGATTCTCTAGGATTTTTTAAGTAGACCATCATATCATCTGCAAAGAGTGATAGCTTGGTCTCCTCCTTGCCCACTTTGATACCTTCAATTTCTTTTTCTTCTCTAATTGCAACTGCTAGTGTGTCAATTAACTTTTAAAAAGGGCAATTTGACGTTCATTGTTGATCTATATTGACAGAAGGGGTTTACTCATTGAAACTTCCCAATACCAATAAATCATAGATCAGGACACACACACACAACTGTTTTTGTTTATATATTTTTTTACATATGTTTATATATATATATATATATATGTATGTATATATAGTTCATTGAGGGACTTCTAGGTATGGAAACTCCCTCAGATCATTCAGATTAGCAATTTGTCTTAAGGATTTTGTCTCCTAATCTTAGAGAGTTGGTCGAGACAATCATAGGCGCCAAAGGCAAGATTTTAATTTGGGTCTTCTTAAATCAAAGGCCAAACCTCTGTCCATTATACTTCTTTACTGCTTCCATAACTTAGCTTGAATTGTTTCTATGCCTGGGATACCTTCCCTTTACCTCCTCCTTTTGGAATCCTATGCATTTTTTTCAAGGCCAATTCAAACGTCATGACTTCTGTCACATTTTTTCTAATGTCCCTCAGTCAATAGTGATCTATTTTGATTTAGAACTCATAGAGCACTCAATTTATTCTCCTCTCATACTTCTCATGATTTATTTTGTGTTTTAGTTATTTATATATGTGTCATACTGCCTCATTAAATTGTAAGCTTGAGGAGAGCAGGGGCACTATGCTCTATTTAATCTTTATATCTCTCTCAAGGCCTGGCATAAAAGGTAGTGGTATTTTATTAAGCACCAACACATAGTTGGTATTTTATTTTATTATTATTTTTAAAACCTTACCTTCCATCTTAGAATCAATGTTGTGTATTGGTTCCAAGACAGAAGAGCACTAAGGGGTAGGCAGTAGGGGCTAAGCAACTTCCCCGGGTCATACAGCTTGGATATGTCTGAGGCCAAACTTTTTACAAAAGTCTGCTGAATGTTGAATGAGTTATAGAAGCACAGATTTTTGGAACTAGAAAGAACCTCAGAAATCATTTAGTCTAGCCTCCTAATTTTACAGATGAGGAACTGAGGCCTGGGGTCTTGGCCAACATCACATAGCAAATTAATATCTGAATTAGCGCTTGAAGCCCAATCTCCAATAGTCTTTCTGGACAGACATCAGACAGTCTTCACAGGACAGACTGGTGCTTAGGGGATGGTAATCACAGTGATGCTCATTCTCAGGTTTAAGTTTGGTTAGATTGAGCGGACTTTTGATACCGACCACTGGTGATGTGGCTATGGCCAGGCCAAGGTGGCTAGTCCTTCCAACTCTTCCCTTCAGTTTTTCCTTTCAGTTCCCCTTATATTGGCAGGTAATCTAACTGACCCTCTTCTAAGTCTATGCTTTTGGCATGTGCATAAAGAACTTTTTTTTTTAACCCTTAACTTCTGTGTATTGGCTCCTAGGTGAAAGAGTGGTAAGGGTGGGCAATGGGGGTCAAGTGACTTGCCCAGGATCACACAGCTGGGAAGTATCTGAGGCTGGATTTGAACCTAGGACCTCCCATCTCTAGGCCTGACTCTCAATCCCCTGAGCTACCCAGCTGCCCCCCATAAAGAACTTTTAAAGAACTGATATTCTAGTGTTTTTTTTCTAGAGTAAGATGACACTCTCACAGAAGAAAAAAAAACCAACAATACTTTCCCCACTTAAAGCTCAGTGGGAAATCCATGCTGAGTTCTGCTACATTAAGCTGTCCCCAGATGGAAATTTGAAAAGTCTTCCAGCTGTTTAGTTTCACAAAGCTTTATCAAGATGAGGCCCACTCAAAGCTACATCAGTTTCATCCATTCACCCAGAGGATAGCAGTTAATTCTCTGACACAGACCAGATAGCCCTGCAGCAATATGTCACATCCAGCTGACTCCTCTGCCGTCAGGATCAGGGCTTAAAACTATTTCTATATTTATTAGTCTGAAGTCTATAATTTATTGGTGTATGTATGCACACAGGCACAAACATGAGCACACACCCTCACTTGCTTTAATACCTGTGATACTTTCTTATTCTGGGAATACACAGAATTGGTCAAATACATATTATATTTTATTTATAAAAAAGCAGTGACATGGAAATTCATAGAGTATTGGAGGATTATTCTGAAAGCTACTAAATAGCTATGAAGAAAGGGAAAGGGAGGATCGATCCATTAAAATGTAAATAGAATATTTTGGGGAATTGTTTTATCTGAGATAATATGACCTCAAGTGAATGTTAGCCTCCCCGAGTCTCAGTTTTCTCATGTATAAAAGAATGGTGTTGACTGGATGGCTTCAGAAGTCCCTTCTAGTTTTAGAATGATCTCATGATCCTACCACCTATGTTTCTAATGAATGAAGACAGAGCACTGAGTGATCCAGCCACGCAAACAAAGTAGGGAGGAAAATAGATCTTAATAAGAAAAAGATAAATTTCAAAAATGAAATCTCATTTTTATTCCTGCAAAACACAAAGTATAAATGTGTCCCCCAGTCCTAATGGAGACCATTTTTGTACAATAACTTCTTGTTAATATCCAAAGTGTCACAAAAGAGGAATTATCTAAAAATATTTTAAAAGCTTCATGTCCTTTGTGAGAGCCACACACCCGAATGGAATGGGTCTGCATCTGTAGCACAGTAATGGCTTTTGCCTCTTTTCCAATCTGAAAACAAGTTTGAGGTCTACTCAGATGTGTGTGTTCTGTGAAGCCCAACTAAGTACCAATGCCAGCTTTGAGGTTCTCTGTCCCTGGTCCAACTTTTTGGGTTTGTGGCCACCCCCTGGTGCAAACATTTCTTTTGCAGCTGTTGTCATAAGTTCTTCTTGTCCCCCTTGGAGAGTTTCAAACTAATTTTTCAAAAATTAAGAAGTCATTATGATGTTATGATTTTGCATTTTCTTAGATTAAATCTTTCCATCTGCTCTGCATAAATGAAATTTCCGCAAAGAAGTTTCTGTGGCTTCCTTTAAAATCAGAAACATCAGGCAAAGGCAATTTTTATTACAAAGTGGAAAGGAGGCATTGGCGTAGGGAGGGATGTGACAGCTTTTGCTTCCCCGCTAAGATGAAGTGTTCCACATGGCAACTTAGAAAGAATTTTTTTTTGTCCCTGCAATATTTATGCTTTCCCCAAAAGATATAGAAAAGCATTTTATGGTATCTAATAGTCATGACCTCACTGTAAGGATGTTGACAGGTGTTGAACGTCCTGTTTAAAAGACAAGGAACACAAGACTCTGAGCACGGTGAAATATTCAGAGTAAAAATTCCCACTTCATGATTCTTGTTTCCATACTCTTTCTCACAGATACTTTGAACCCAGCAACCTAGAGACGGCCAATTCTTGATGCCTCTTGGGGGTATTCCTTGCATTTTTGGTTGCTTTTGGGGGTCAAATGAAATTCATTAGGATGGAGAGTATACATCTGGGATCTCTATGTTCCCCAATCGGTCAATGTCTTCAAGTGCCCCAGTGAGATTATAGCTCTGCTTGTCTGATGTGCATTAAACTATTTAACAATAGCTCATATTTATATCACACTTACAAAGCTGTCAAAGCCCTTTCCTCACAATCACCTTGTGAGGTAAGTAACACAAGTTTTATTAAAACTCATTTTCCAGATGGAAAAACTGAGATTTCAGAGAGGTCAGATGATTATGTGAGCCAGAACTTGAAACCAGGACTTTTGAGTCCAATAATTATGACTTCCTAATTTTAATATTTGCTGTAGTATATTTAACTGAGAACATATATAAAATGATTCTCTCTGTAACAAGTTGTTGAAAGGGAATGGCAATTAGATATCTAAAGAGAGTAGTCTAAAGACACTTTTCCTTTAAGTGTATGTCTTTCAAATATTGAGATATTTTCCATCTGATTCCATTTCATCCTACATAATTAATAGTTATTTCTTCATCTAATCAAGCTAGACTTTTAAAACAGATTCTATATTAGTACACCTACTTAAGTTCTCTATTCTGGCTTTATAGGTTGATTCATGGACATGGGAAAGTTTATCTCAGCAATATGTCACTAAACTTCTACTGTGAAACAGTTGCCTTAGAACCAGGAGAACATTATACACAGAAACTGCAATGTTGTGAAATGATCAAACATGACAGATTTTTCTACTGACAGCAATACTATGATCTAAGACAATTCTGTCCAAAGAATGCTGTCTACCTCCAGAGAAAGAACTCTTGGAATAGGAATGCCAGATGAAAATATATGCTTTACCACTTGTTTACTTGGGTGTATGCTTTAGGGTTTTGGTTTTATAAGATTATTAATTTAACAAAATGAATAATATGGGAATGTTTCACGTGACAATACATGAAACACAGAAAAAATGCTACATAAATTTAAAAAAGAAAATAAGTATTTTGCCTTGCAAAGTAGCTAAGAACAATAGCCAGAGCCTTTGTTTCAGGTAAAAAAATATCTTCTCCTTGCATCCAAAATAGAACCCCCTTGATTATAGCTTGGTAGTCATTCACATGAGGTTTCCTTATTATTCATAGAAACCAAAGGAAATCATTGTATGTAGTGTTTTTAAAAAAATTATTTTTCAGGTCCCAGTTCTTTCCTTCTTCCTGCCTCCATTACCCATTGAGAATTTTCTTTTGCATAATTTATTATTATCACAAAATTACTATTACTTTGTATAATGTTCTCTTAGTTCTGTTTACTTATATGGACTTCGGCTCATATAAATAAGTCTTACTAGTTTTGCTGAAGCCAGGCACTTCATTATCTGTTAAAGCACATTGGTATTCCATCATAATCACATATCACAACTTTTTCAGCCATTCTCTGATTGGTGGGTATCCCCTGAGTTTCTAATTCTTAGCCACCACAAAAAGAACTACTACTAATATTTTTGTATATGAGTCCTTTTCCTTTTCTCTGATCTGTTTGGGGAAAATATCTAGTGATGGTTTTATAGCCCTTTGGGCATAATTCCAGATTGGTTCTCCAACATGGTTGGACCAGTTCACAGCTCCATCAGAAGTGCATTAGTGGACCAAATTTTCCACATCCCCTCTAGCATTTGTCACTTTGCTTTTCTGGCACATTAGTTTAATCTGAAGGGTGTGATGTGGTACCTCAAAATGGCTTAATTTTTATCTCTCTAATTATCAGTGACTTAGAGCATTTTTTCATATAAGTATTGATAGCTTTGATCTCTTCTGAAAACTGCTAGATCATATAATTTGACCCTTTATCAATCGGGGAATGACTCATTTTTTTTAAATTTGGCTCAGTTTCCAATATATTTGAGAAATGAGACCTCTGTCAGAGAAAGTTGTAAAAAAATTCTCCCAGTTTCCTGCTTTTCTGATTTTGGTTGTGTTTGTTTTTGTTTGTACAAAGTTTAATATAATAAAAATTGCCCATTTTTATATCACATGACCTTCTCTATCTCCTGTTTGGGCATGACAACTTCTTATCTTTGTGATATATTGCTCTAATCTCTTTGCTAGTATTTTTTTTTTAAACCCTTGTACTTCGGTGTATTGTCTCATAGGTGGAAGATTGGTAAGGGTGGGCAATGGGGGTCAAGTGACTTGCCCAGGGTCACACAGCTGGGAAGAGGCTGAGGCCGGGTTTGAACCTAGGACCTCCTGTCTCTAGGCCTGACTCTCACTCCACTGAGCTACCCAGCTGCCCCACTAGTATTTTATTTTAAATGTTTGTATCACCAATAATTTCATTATAGGATTTCCTTTTTACCTATTCCAAAGAGTTTATATAATATTGGAATTAATTTCTTTAAATGTCTGGTAGAACTTGTAAATCCATGTGGTCTTGGTTGTTTTCCCCTTTACTATTCTTAGGTAGTTTCAGTAATGTTCAACTCTTTATGTCCCCATTGGGGTTTTCATGGCAAAGATTATGTAGTTATTTGCTATTCCCTTCTTTGACTTATTTTACAAATAAAGAAACTGAGGAGAACAGAGTTAAGTGACTTGCCCAGAATCACACATCTAGTAAGTGTCTGAGGCCAGATTTGAACTCTGGAATGTGAGTCTTATTACTCTATTCACTGTACCATCTAGCTGCTCTATAGAACACATTTGTGGCTTGTTCAGTTTCTTTTTCTAAGATAGGGATACTTAACATTTTTTTTACTTCTATTAATCTGTGTAATTTATACTTTTGTAAACATTAATTTATAATTTCAATTTTCAGTTTTATTACCATATAATTGGGAAAAATAACACTTAATAATTGCTTTAATTCATCTTCATTGATTGTGCATTCATCTTTTTTTGAGACTGTTAATTAAGTTTTCTTCTTTTCAAAATTATTAGCCAATGGTTTTTCCATTTCATTGTTTTCTGCCCCCAATAAAACCAGCTCCTAGTTTTATTTATCAGTTCAATAGTTGCTTAACTCAATTTTTATCAGTCTCTCTTATTTTGGGGATTTCTAAATAATGTTTAATTTGGAATTTTTATTTGTACTTTTTTCTAGGTTTTTTTTCTAGTTGCAGGCCCAATTTGTTGATCTCTTCTTTCTTTCTTTTATTGACATAAATCATTTAGAGATATAATTTTCCCCCTAAGTACTACTTTGCCTATGTTCCACAAATTTTGGTATGTTGTTGCATTATTATTATTATTATTATTATTATACCCTTACCTTCCGTCTTGGAGTCAAAACTGTATATTGGCTCCAAGGCAGAAGAGTGGTAAGGGTAGGCAATGGGGGTCAAGTGACTTGCCCAGGGTCACACAGCTGGGAAGTGTCTGAGTCCGGATTTGAACCTAGGACCTCCCATCTCTAGGCCTGGCTCTCGATCCACTGAGCTACCCAGCTGCCCCCTGCATTATTATTTTTAATGAAATTGTTGATTGATTCTATGATTTGTTCTTTGACCCACTCATTCTTTGGAATTAGATTATTTAGTTTCTAGTTTAATCTACATATCAGAGGTTATTAGTTGAATGTAATTTTTGTTGCATTACGGTACCAAAATGGGCACATTTCACATTTCTGCTTTTCTGCATTTGTTTATGAGGTTTTTATATCCTAATATATGGTCAATTTTTATGAAAGTACATCTGAAAAAGGTATATTACTATGTAATCCCATTCAGTATTCTCCAGAGGTCTACCATAACTCACTTTTCAAAAAGTCTATTCACCTCCTTAATTTTTTTGTTATTTATTTTACGGCCAGATTT
Organism: Gracilinanus agilis; assembly: GCF_016433145.1. Lineage (NCBI taxonomy): Eukaryota > Metazoa > Chordata > Mammalia > Didelphimorphia > Didelphidae > Gracilinanus > Gracilinanus agilis. The sequence continues at coordinate 439,913,495 of NC_058130.1, read as the reverse complement.
ATCTAGGCCTGAGAGGAGCTAAATTGAGGTTCCCCATTACTAGAGTTTGACCATCTATTTCCTCCTGTAATTTATTTAACCTTCCCTTTAAGAATTTTGATGCTATGCTCTGGTTCATATATGTTCAGTGTTGATAATCCTTCATTGTCTATGATATCTTCTAGCAAAATGTAGTTTCCTTGATCATTTCTTTTAATTAAGTCTATTTTTACTTTTGCTTTATCTAAGATCATGATTGCTACTTCTGCCTTTTTTTAACCTCAGCTTAAGGATAACAGATTCTGCTCTACCCTCTTATTTTACCTCTTTATGTGACTTTTTGTTTCAAATGTTCTTCTTGTAAACAACATATTGCAGGATTCTGGTTTCCAATATATATTCTAATCTCCCATTTCACTTTATAGGTGAGTTCTCATTCACATCCACAGCTTTAATTACTGACTCTGGATTTCTTTCCATCCTGTTCTCTTTTTTCCCTCTTTCCCTCTTCTAAAGTCAATTTTCTTTTTCACTCTGATTCTCTTAACCTGCCTTCCTTCGTATCACCCCCCATCCTTTCTCCTAGCCCTTTCCCCTTCTATTTCCACTTTGGATAAGAATTTCTATATTCAACTGTGTTTGTATATATAATGTTCCCTTATTAAATCAGTTCAGATGAGAGTGAGATTAAAGCATTGTCTATACTCTATTTTACTTTCCATTGTAAAAATTCTTCTCTTTTCTGTGAGATAATTTGATCTCTTCTTCCTTTTTCTTCCACCTTTTCTTAGTAGTTTTCTTCTTCACTCTTCCATCTTGTTTTGTGATCATCCCAACATAATAGATTCACATCCATGCTCTCTGCCTCTCTAGACTCCTAACTGCCCAAATAATGATAAAATTCTTTAGAAGTTATGTGTATCATCTTCCCATATAGGACTATAAACAGGTTAACGTTAAGTAGCTTATCATTTCTCTTTTATGTTTGCCTTTTTGTGCTTCTTTTGAGTTTTGTGTTTGAACATAAAAATTTCTATTCAGGTCTGATCTTTTTATCAGGAATGCTTGAAAGTCCTCTATTTCATTAAATATCCATTTCCCATCATCCTCTGTAGGATTATACTCAGTTTTACAGGATAGGTTTTTTGTCTTTCAGAATATCATGTTGCAAACCTTCCAGTCATTTATCATGCTAGATGCTAAATCTTCTATGGTCCTGATGACAGTTCCAAGATATTTGAATTGTTTTTGGCTGCTTTCAGTATTTTCTCCTTGATTAAGGAGCTCTGAAATTTTAGATATTCCTGGAAGTTTTTTCTTTGGGATCTCTTTCTGGGAGTGATCAGTGAGTTCTTTCAATTTCTACTCTGCCCTCTGGTTCAGTGAATAAGAGCGTTGGGCCTGGAGTCAGAAAGACCTGAGTTCAAAAATAGTCTCAGGCACTTCCTTACTATGTGACCTTGGGCAAGTCACTTAAACTCTACCTAGGAGTTAGCTGGGTGGTTTGATGGAGTGTGGAGCCTGCAGTGAGGAAAATCCAAGTTCAAACCTGGTCTCAAATATTTCCTAGCTGCATAACCCTGAATGCCTGTTACTTAATCCCCAATGCCAAGCCTTTGCCACTCTTTTGATACTAAGACAGAACGTAAGTATTTAAATAAGAAAGAATGACACTGCTATCAATGTAGGATTAGCACCCATTCTGAGGTAGAGTTGCCGGTGATCACACAGCCAGGAGGAGTCAGAGATAGGATTTGAAACTTGATCCTCCTGACTCAGAAAAAGTCCTCTGTCCTGCATATCGTGCTACTGCTCTAGATTCTGCTAAGAAATTTTATTTTTGAATTTAGGAGAAAATTGAGACTAGGGCTTCTTTTCCTCTGCTTATAAGCAATGAGCTTTCCCAAATAGGAAGTCAGTTATTATAATTAGAGCCTGTGGCCATAGATAGGTTTCTCAGTTCCTCTGTGAAAACAACTCTTGAGGATTCCTCCCCAAATCCTGCTAATGATAACAGCCAGGAAAATGAAAAGTGAAACAGCTGGGTGTGAATTACATGAATATGCCTATGTGCCTAGTGTAATACTGTTGTGGATCTGTTTGAATTACACTGAGTCTATAGGGAGGGACCACAGAAAATATTTTATTTTCTTTTTTTTTAAAAGCGATATTTTCTTTTCTGAATATGATGAGCCTGGGAACAGGCTTGTAGAAACAGAATCATTATTGTTTATCTGAGGAAAAAAACTTTATTCAAATAGTAGGGAAAGGGGTTCCTTGTAGAATAATATCTCCTAAGGAGGTCAACTTTTCTAAATCCACTCCCTGGATAGGCAGGAATTCAGAGCCACTTAAAAGCAAGCTGGAGGGAGCTGATGTTTCTAATGCAGACCTGCTCATTTATAGTGAAATGTTCGGGTGTTCCCAGAGGGCTGCAATGTTTTTAATTTGCCTAATAACATGGAAATGAGAGCAAAAACAGAGTTTGTGTTGAGGTCCAATAATATATAGAGTGATAGAAGCAATTGTTTTAGTTCAGAGTTTCTTAAGCTGGGCTCCATGAATTAAAAATTAAAAAAAATTCCAATTCCAATTTAACTGGTTTCCTTTGTAATTGTATGTATTTTATTTTGCATATTTAAAAACATATTCTGAGAAAGGGTCCATAGTTTTCACCACGCTACCGAAGGGATCCAATGTGGAACAAAAGCCAGCTCTAAGGTGTCTGTTTGAGGGGAGGATATAGGAAAGATGGAGCCTTAGCTAAGGTTAACACATTTGATTGAAAATCATTTTCTGTTCATTTTTATGTTCTACGTTGGTACTTGTCTGCATTGGTGACTTTGATTCCTGCAAATTGTAATTACCAGCTGTCAACCAAATATGACAGAACCTTTCCCCCAAATATGCTTTTTGGAAGTGGAGATGTTATTGCATTAGGAAGGTGAGTTATTATTCTTTATTCTTTGATTCAGCAAGCATTCATTTAGGTACCCATTATGGGCCAGACTCTGCTAGGTAGATATGGAGATTCAAAAACAAAAAAGAAATAGTTCTTGGCTTGGGGAAGCTTAAACTCTAGACAGAGGAGGGGGAGAGGGGAATAGCAATCTATACACAGATAAATCAATACAGAATACATTCAATGTAAATACAAAGTAATTTCTGTGGATTAGAGGTGCTTACAAATTCTATGTATTGGAAGGAAGGATCAGAAGAGCATCTTGTAGGAGGTAAGAATTGTGGACTTAAGGACTTTTGAGTTGAGTCATGAAGTTCCTGATCTGTGGATTTGAAGAGGCAAAAATGAAAGAGTACATTCCAGAAAGAGAAATATGGGTAAAGCTATGAAAGTGGGAGATTTAATGCTTTAGATTAGCTCATACTCAGAGTAATATAGTTATATGAATGTACTTATTTAGCTCTTTATCAGTCACTTTTCCTGCATCCAGGAATAATTCTGATTGGAGAGGAAAATTTCATGTAGTACCCTTTTGTGTGTCAGGAGAATAAACCCAGAGTTCACTAAATTTACTTTCAGGTCTTCATTTCTTATGAAAGTTCTTTTGAGGCGAGTCAATACAGCTGTGTAAGTAGAGGCAAGTTAGAGGGAAAAGTAGAGAAGAGGTTTTTATAAGGATTGAGGCTCACAGAACTAGGGTTATTTAAAATGTTAAGCTCTCCTTATCATAAGGATGGTATTATCCATCTGGCTGTATCCCTTCAAGGATTATAACAGTGCCATGAATCCAAAGCTAGATCTTGGATTTGTCTTCTTGGACATCAGCACACCATTCAGTGCTCCTTTCCTTTGCCCTTCTCATTTTTTGGTCTTGCTTCTAGAGGCTTTCCCTGTTTGGTTGCTTATCTTCCCCTGACTGCTCCTTCTGAAAAGATACATATGCTCCCAGCTCCCAGCTCTGGAGACATGTGGAATCAGCTTTTCCTGTTGCCTTGAGCCATATAACATTAAAAGCTGAGTTCTTCTGACTTGGTTTAATTAAGGTCAACTCTCACCAAGATTCTCGTACGGCCTCTTCCTTTTATTTCTCTGATGCACTGGCATGTGCTTTTGACAGGTCGACGTAGTTGACTTATATTCTAAGGAATTTAGGTCTTGAATCTCAGCATCTGCTAGTTTGTCGGTGGGACATTTTCTATGTCCATTTTATGGAGATTTAATCTCTTGGATGCTTTCCCTCACTCTATCTCCGCCCCAGAAACTTTGTGACTGCAGGCTGACACTAGATGGTGCTCTTGCTCATTTCAGTAATTCCAGTCACCCTTTTACTATGTCCGACACATGGTTTTTGGAAATTCCACAAATATCCACTCAGGAGCTAATGAATCTCGAATGAATTTGTGCAAATTCCCCCTTTAGCATTAAGATATAATTATATTTTTCACAACTGCAATTGTGCTGAGGGAAAGTCTTCTTGTGGACCAACAATTTAAAAGAATTTAACCATTTGAGCAATTGGTATCTCGTCACCTATGTTGTTTCTATAACCTCAACTGCATATCCTATAGTTAAATGGGTATCATTTCACCAGTTTAACTTATGGTTCTCTTTGGAGCTTGCTCCTTCCTTCCTTCTTTCCTTCCTTCCTTCCTTCTTTCCTTCCTTCCTTCCTTTGTATACCTCAGCTTTGTATGTTTACTTTTGTAGAGATATTCTCTATACCTACTATCAGCTTTTGTATCTACTTATCTATATACCAGTTGTTTTGCTCTTTCCACAGCAGGATATAAATTTCCCTGAAGGCAGGCTTTTTCTTTCTTTTTTTTTTCTTTGCCTTTGTGCCCCCAGATTCTAATGCGTGTCAGACACATATTTTAAACCTAATCAATTTTTTGGGGGAGGTTGAATTCTTTTCCAGTTTTTTAAAGTTTTTTACTTCTATGCTTTACCTTTCCCCTCATTTCCCTGTTTAGAGAGATCAATGACCAAACAAGGAAACAAAATCTGGGAAAGCAATAGCTGTCAGTCATTTTAGCCTTTAGTTGACAACCTATCCGAGTTGGATTTTTAAAAAATCTAAACAATTTTTTTGTAACTGATAAATCCTATTAAAAAACAAACAAACATTTACTACAATGCAATTTTCCACATTCCCCAATACCACCTCCCCTCAAGTTTGAAGTGTTTAAATGTCTAGGCTTTGGCAGACCTACTACTAATAAAGAAGGATTAACATAACTCTTCACAAAGGAGTAGATTTTGTCGCCTAAGTTTCCCAAGCTCCTTACTTCCACCGAGGAAGGGAAATGCTTTTCTTCCTTGTGACAGTCTTACCTGGTAAACAACCTCTTACTTGAGTATATTTTAGGAAATAAAGTAAAACCTTCGTGCTCTGTATTCCAGTTCTAACCTGCTACTTTCAGTACTGGAGTCTACATAAAGTTTCTCCTGAAATGTGTAAGATGACTCCACTAGCTTGCAGCTTCTGCCTGAGCTGGCACCACAGTGGTTCATGTGTTTGTGTTAAGCACCTTTCCTTACACAATGAATTTAAAGTGTAACTCCTTCTGGGGAGGGTAACAGATTATATTACTGATACCTTAATATAAATTAATATTTTTCCCCAAGTTGCTTTCATGGAATCTGGGACACTCTGGGAGTCTGAATCTTGACCCCAAAGGGGTGTGTGATCGGCCAATAAGATAGTAAGGAGGCAGGCAGCATCCCACCCTTCTAGCATCCCCATAGTAGTCAAATGCTTGGGTTTGAATGCCATCACTAGCACACTTCCTCCTCTCCCCCACATTGCCCCACTATTCCTACCCCTTCTTCTATGCAAGCTTCTAACTTTGCAGCTTCCAAGACTGATGTTGGCTCTAACCATTATCCAGGCATCCCTAGCAGTGGCTGAGTAGGTGTCAACCTCCAACTCCCACCCCCATAGATCACTGAGGGCATTCTTTGGGGAAGGGATTGGTAGTAACAATATTTAGCCTGCTCTCTTTTCATTTTTGGTGGGACAGGGTGGGTTGTATCAGATAAACAGATATGGGTGAATTGTGACCTTCACTGTCCATCTCTCTACATTTTTTTCCTCCAAACCCCACTCTCTTCTAAATTTCCCTATTACTCTCAAGGACATATTTATCATAACTTCTTGTCTCTCCAGCTCACCACCTGAGGATCATATTTAGCTCCTTACTGTCCCTTCTCTCACTTATCCAAACATTTGCCAAATCTTATAGGTTCCACCTTCACATCTTCTTTTTTACTAATAAAATCTCCAGTCCTTTCCAGGTCTTTATCACCTCTTACCTGGATTATTATTATTATGTAAAAACTCTTACCTTCCGTCTTAGTATCCATTCTAAGGCAGAAGAGCAGTAAGAGCTAGGCAACTGGGGTTAACTGACTTGCCCAGGGTCACATAGCTAGGAAGTGTTTAAGGTGAGATTTGAACCCAAGAACTTTCTCCAGGCTTGGACTCTATCTACTGAGCCACACAGCTGCCCCTTCTTGTTTGGGTGTTCTTCTCTGCCTCAAATCTCTTCCCCTTCCAATGAATCTTTCTGTCTAGTCAGCTAGCATCTATTAAGCACCTACTATGTGCCAAGTGCTATGTTAATTCCTGGGGATACAAAAAAATAGCAAAACATGATCCCCAGTCTCAAGGAGCTAACAATTTAATGGGAGAGATGATGTGTACATAAGTATGTACAGACAAGAGATAGACAACAGAGGAAAGACACTAAGAGTAAGGAGGGTTGGGGAAAGTTACTTGGATGAGGTAGGACTTTAGCTGAGACTTGAAGGGAGCCAGGGAAATCAGGAGGCAGAGATTTGGAGGGAGAGTGTTCCAGGAAGGGAGGGATGACCAATGAAAATGCTCAGTCAGGAGATGAAATGTCTTGTGTGAGAAACGGGAAGGAGACCAGTGCCACTAGACTGCACGGTACCTGGAGAAGGGGCAAGGAGGAAGGCATAAGAAAGACTGGAAAGATAGGAGGGGGCCAGGTTGGGAAGGGCTTTGGATGCTAAACAGAGGATTTTATATCTGGCCCTAGAGATGATAGGGATCGACTGGAGTTGATTGAATAGAAAATAACATGGTCAGACCTTCACTTTAGGATGTGACAGCTGAATGGAAGGATGAGTTGGAGTGGGAAGAAACTTGAGGCAGAGAGAACCTCCAGCAGGCTGTTGCCAGAGTCCAGGCATGTTGATGATCACCAGAGTGATTGCAGCTGCGAAAGGGATTTTTCATAGGTACAAATTTGACCTCTAATCAACCAACTCCAGAGGGTCTCTATTGATTCTAGGATTAGATGTTACTTTATTTTTATCTCATCTTTTTTGAATGTCTTTTCAAGTATTTTAGAAGGAATTATTAACTTAGTGGAAAGAGGTATAATTTTATATATAAAAGTAATTATATGTCGTTTAGGGGTATGTGCAGAAAGATTTTTTTTACCAATAGGGATACAAGATCAGAAAAGCTTAGAGAGCATCACAGTAGAGATAACTGGGTCCCAGAAATGCAGAAGAAAAGGCGGTGGTGCTAGAAGGAAAAGGGCACTGAGATGAAAGTAGAGGGGAAAGGAATTTAGAGAAATGGTAGGGTTTTTTTTTTGTCTCAAGCTAGCCTTCTCTGAGTGTATAGGTTTCCTTACATACCTTCCTTACATTGGGGAATGCAAGTCTTTCCAGGAATCTGATATTCTAGCCTCTTTTCAGTTCCTGACTCTGTCATCACAGCTTCCTTCTTAAAATTATGAATTCTTGGGAATCTTCAAGCTTTAATTTCTTTTCTCCTTCCTATGGTCAGAAGGTCTCCACATAGAGGAAAAGATGTTGGAACCTGAAGTCTAGCCTGCGTGCAAATGCTAGCTCTGACCATTCTTGGCTGGGGGACTATGGGCAACTCATCTAACCATTCGGTTTTCTCTTTTATAAGTTTTGGATAATAAAACTTGCTCTGCTTTGCATGGTATTATTGGTACAAAGGGAAGCACTTTGTAAACTTAAAGACATGTGATTTGCTAGTGTGATGCCAGTTTAGCCCAAGGAGAAGGTGGGACACAGAGCCACAGCTTTGTCAGGCAGGTGAATGGCCAGGAGGAAGATTATACTCAGCAGGTATAATCCTCTCCTGACCTGGCTGAGCTAAAAGGCAGAGCCAGGGCACTGCTGAAAACAGAGGGGATGCTGGGGCCATTTCCCAAAAGTGATTAGTACAGCATTTTATGCTTTGAAAGAAATCTTTAGGATCAAGTCTGAGAGTCATCTGTTTAGCATTTGGATTCAAAGAGGGAAAGTGCTATAAATACATTGCTGTTATTTATGTTAATTTGTTAAAATAGTCACCTTTGCCATTGGTTTTTGATCTTGGTCTAATGGTGTTGCCCTGAGTCCGACACATGCAGACCCTATTGGTTTGCTGAACTGGCATCATCCAAGCTGAGGATTTAGTGAGCTGCTCCCTGAAGGACTGTGAGTTCTGAAGCATGCTGGGGCATTCTTCAACCATTTTAGATGGCCCATTATATAGGTGAAAGGAGCTTTGATCTATTGCCTGGATGGCCCAAACCGTGGGAATCTTCAAAATGGCCTCAGTCAGCCCCAGAACTGTCTTTGGAGCATTCACCTCTGAGGGGGTGAGGGAGTTGGTGACATCATATAGTAAATGGGGGAGGAACTTAGGGTTTCCTTTCTCCCCTGAAACCATATGGAGAAAAGGGCCTAAGCCTTTAGCCTTTTATTTCATTCTTTTATGTTTTAGGTTTAGTGAATGGGTCTTCGAGCTGAGCAGGGAGCTTGAGTGACAGAGATGCAGGACTCCGGTGTTGAAGCGAATCCAGTGGAGATGTCCACAAGAGTAAGGATCCAGGACTTCAGAAAGTCAGAATCCATTGGCCCTTCTGGCTTTGAATGTGAACTTGGTGGGATTTTTGCTATGCAGGAACTGCACTAAATTGTGATTCTGTTTCAGGACCCCCCCTCAACCCCGGTTTTTCTAAGAATGAGGTGGTATAGAGGGTAAGAAGCTTGACTTGATGGGGAAAATGTACATTTGCTCTTAAAGGTTAGATAGAACTGAGGCACTGGGTCTCTAAAATGGGGGTAATACAGTGGGGACATCTGCAAATGGTAGAGAAGAGAAGCATTCCAACATCTTAGGAGACTGAAGACTCCTGAGAGGGAGAAGCAACAGGCTTGACCCAAAGAGAGTAAGGTTAGGGTCAGCTATTTTACACTTGAAAATCTGTTAGTTAAACTTGGGAAATGGCACAATACAGTGGAAACAGCAGTGTCTCTGGAGGCAAAGGACCTAGGTTTGAATCTCAACTTGGATGATTCATAACTCTGGGACCTTGGGCAAGTCACCAACCCTCTTTGGGCCTCAGTTTCCTCAAATAAAAAGTGAAGAGATTAGACTAGAAGGCTTTTGAGATCCTTTAAGGTTATGCTCAGAGATTTAGAATTAAATCCTCAGTCCCCTGAGTAGAGGTGAGGTGCTCTTTATTGTCCTTATACAAAGGAAGAAAACAGGGAAGGTTCAAGAATGAGCTCAAGTGACCAAAAGAGGGCTGGATGGACTTGGACTTTCTTAGATCATCTCAGCAACAAAATCTGGTCTAATAATACAAAATTTCACTGTTAAAAAACAAAACAAAACAAAACAAAACAACCCTTACCTTCCATAGTAGAATCAATAGTACATACTGCAGGAGAGTGGTAAGGGTAGACCGTTGAGGTTAAGTCACTTGCCCAGGGTCACAAAGCTAGGAAGTATCTGAGGCTATATTTGAACTTGGGACTCTCCGTCTCTGGGCCTGGCTCTCTATCCTTTGAGCTACATAGCTGTCTCATTTTCACTGTTTTTTTTAATTGAAAAAAGACAGTAAATTGAGACTTTGAGACATGAAATGTAAAATTGACTCCCCCCAGTTCCCCACCTCCCAAATTATTTGTCTTTTGCCCCTGGAATGAGCTCAAATAGGGCCTGTTTATTTCTAAAAGATTTGCCAATGCTGCCAAATATTCTGATTGCGAGCCCTTCTTTCCCCTTCTCATCTGGTAGTCATTTTCAGCCTTTGCAATCCACCATTTGGGACAGGCCTCTGGCAGGCACATATAGGTTGATTTACTCCATTTGTCCATATGCATTTTCTTGCCATTTATAGATTGCCCGGCACATTGACGATGAATTTGATTCCTTCCATTACACCTCAGAGCATGTGTGAGATTTGGGACCAGGGCACATCAGAACATAGCCCAGCACTCACTTGGCAGTGAGGCTTCAGGTTCTTGGTGGCCAGAAAGTGAACTAAGAAAAGAATGATTTTATTGTATATAATTACCCTAAACATGGCAGGGGGCAGGCTTAGTTTAAGGCAGAAGGATCCAGTAAAGCTATGGTAGAACACACATAGCTATACCTTCTCCTGGGGCAGCTATGTAATGCAGCCAAGAGAATGTTGGGCTTGGAGTCAGAAAGACTCACCTTCATGAGTTCAAATCCAGCTTCAGACACTCACTAATTGTGTGACCCTGGACAAGTCATTGAATCCTGTTTGCCTCAGTTTCTTCACCTGTCAAATGAGCTGGAGAAGGAAATGGAGAACCACTCCAGTATCCTTGCCAAGAAAACCCCAAAACAGGGTCACAAAGAGTTGGGCACGACTGAAATGACTCAACAACGTACCCTCCCAAGATTTTTTCACAATAGGCCACCTCCTCCTCTATCTCTTGAGAGCCCTGGGAATAAGTTGGTGGCAAAGCATGGTCCTATTTAGAACTACTTTGCCCATGGGCAGGATTGATGGTGGCATGAAGGGAAATCAGAGTCAAATGTAGGCATGATTGTGTCATAGGAGAAATTTATCTTCAGTCTCACCTATTCAAAAAAGAGCTTCCTTAGAGGGATGTCATTGCTCTAACCTTTCTTCTATCCTCTCTGAAATGACCATCATTGGGATCTACAAAGATAACAAAGGTGAATTAGTAAAACAATTAAAAAAATAAAAAAAACTCTTACCTTCCATCTTAGAATCAATACTATGTATTGGTTCCAAAGTAGAAGAGTGGTAAGGGGTAGGCAATGGGAACTGAGTGACTTGCCCAGGGTCACACAGCTAGGAAGTGTCTGTGGCCACATTTGAACCTAGGTCCTTCTATCTCTAAAGCTGGCTCTCAATCCACTGAGAGCAACGGTGAGTTATTGCTTCAAGTAAGCCAACTTGACTTACTTATCTGGATAGAGGCTTTACCCTCAAGTTCATTAACCAGGATTTAATTCTCAGGCTGGCTTCTTGTTGCAATTTATAGTTGTGGAGGCCCAGGACTGAATTCCTTTCAATGGGGAATAAAAGAATAGGGAGTCACTGAAGACAAACTACTCATCAATTTTGACTAGAGAAGATTCTGGGAAAAGTAATAATAGTACTAGGTTATCCCCGTCATTGCTTCCAGTGTGAGGACTAATTCCTAAAAAAATTCAAACAAACAAACAAACAAACAAAAAAGCACATATCTTATTCTAAAGTCTGTATAACACTTTCCTACAAGTACATAGACAGGGCAAGTTCCCAGCTTAGAACACAGGTGGCAAAGGACTGTAACTCACAGCTCCTAGAAGCCTTTTTGCTGGAGCAAGTCCTCAGAATATTCTCCATAAGTATCAGGGAGCATTTTTTGCAAGGCTCTCTGAAGAGCCATGAATTTATTTGCCTCATTTTGTCCAGTCTGCCATTGGTTCTGGATACAAATGCTGCTCCTAGCAGTTCCTGCCATGAGAACATTTCTAGAATGCCTATAAAAAAGCCCAAATCATCTATAGTTCATGAGGTCTTTTTCTGACTTAGGGGAACAGGAGAGGAAGCTGACTTTCTGTCTCCTCTTTCCCCAAATGATGCCTTGCTTTTACTCATTTGCATCTCCTGTATTCTGAAATAGTAGCTGGTTTCATAAAAAACCACTTGGGGTGTGGGGTTTTGTTGTTGTAGTTGTGTCATACCCAACTTTTCGTGAACCCATTTGGGGTTTCCTTGGCTAGGATATTGGAGTGGTTTGTCATTTCCTTCTCTACTTCATTTTACAGAGGAGGAAACTGAGGCAAACAGGGTTAAGTGACCTGCCAAGAGTCACACAGCTAGTAAGTGTCTGAGGCCACATTTGAACTGAGGAAGATGAGACTTTCTGACTCCAGGCACCACCTGTTGTGTTGTTCAGGTGGTTCAGTTATATCTGACTCCTTGTGACACTATTTGGGGTTTTCTTGGCAAAGATTCTGGAGTGGCTCACCATTTTACAGATGAGAAAACTGAGGCAAATAGGGTTAAGTGACTCCCCCAGGGTCACACAGCTAGTAAGTATCTGAAGTCAGATTTGAACTTTGGAAGACGAGTCTTCTTTGTCTCCAGGTCTGTGGTTCTTATCCATTGGGGGCAGGCTTGTGGGGATGCTCAAATCCGTCAACCAATTAGAACAGACTTCCTGTCAATATCGCTCCAGTTTATCTAATTGGCTTTTAAGAAATTTTCTTATTCTAGTCTTTGATTAAGATGCAGTCTTACTTGGTTAAGGTTTCAGGACATTATTATTATAATTATTATTAAATTATTGCTTACTTTGAATGGGCTGGGGCAATTGTTTAGTATGGCCCTAATATTAATATCTGTGCTGAAATGCCTTCTATATAGTACAAGCTTAAGAAATATTTGGCGAATTGAATTTGATAGTTGGCAAGAGTGCACTTAGTGTTTCCAATCCTGTCATTGGGATGATTGCAATCATTTTTGTTTAATTTTTCTTTCATCACAAAACCCTGTGAGCTTATGTCCTGGTAATTACAAATGAGATTCAGATTAGGCTGCCTTGTTCCATACAGTACTTCTTAGTGGTCATCCAAGAAGTGATGCTATTATTCTAAATGAATGCTTAAAGACATTAGTTGGAGGTAATGCCTTTGATTCTTCAGGAGATAGAACACAGCAACTGAGATGCCTGACGGCGTGCATTTATTTTGCCTCTCTGTTTCAGTTTGTTGTCTGTGTATGACCCTAGGACTGAACTGTTTTGAAAGCAAATCAATGTCTTTTCCATAGTCAGCCAGATTACAGTGGCTATAGCTTACAATGGACACAAAACAATAATCAATTAGATGAAAGAAACAAAACTGGCTGAGATCCTTTAAATCAGCTTAAAATGCACATTTTAAAAGATCCTAGTTTTCTGGGACTTCAGTAATAATCAGCCCACTCTCAGAGAATAGTAAAAACAGTTTTAAACTGTAAAATCCTTGCTATATTAGAATAAATTCTCTAGGGGTAGAATGTAAGCTTTTTGGGGCAAGGGTTGTTTTAAAGGGCTGTTTTATTTTCTATCTCTATTCTAAGAGGAAATAATTAATGCCTTTTGAATTAAATTGAATTAAAATAAATCTAGCAATTCTTTAAAATTAAAAAAAAAACTTCCTCTCTCTAAAGTTGACTGTGATATGGTACTTCTTTTTGCTATCATTTTCTTTTTAATTTGATATTCAACTAAAAAGCTATTTGAAAAAAATTAATAATTTTGGAAAAGTAACAATATAAAATAAACCCACACAAATCACCAGCATTTTTACATATCACCAACAAAGCTCTTTAAGAAGAGATAGTAAGAGATATTTCATTTAAAATAACTATAGACAATATAAACTCACTGGAAGTATGCCTGCCGAGATAAACCCAAGAACTATATGAGCATAATTATAAAGGATTTTTATATGATTAAAGTTAGATTTAAATAAATGGAAAAGTATTAATTGTTCATGGGTGGGCCAAGCCAATATAATAAAAATGATAATTCCATATAAATTAACCCACTTAACTCGATGCCATTCTAATTATATTATCAAAAATATTTTTCAAACTAGAAAAATAATAAAATTCATCTGGAAGGAAAAAAGGTTAAGAATATCAAGGGAATTAATTGAAAAAATGTACATGAAGAAGATATAGCAGTACCAGGTTTTAAAAGTATCATAGGCAGAATTATAAGATATAGGCAGGTATTATAAGGCAGTAATTATCAAAACTATCTGATACTAGTTAAAAATAGAATGGGGGATCAGTGAAATAGAGTAGATATGTATTAAACAGTAGTAAATGATTATAGTAACCTCATGTTTAGTAAATGTAAAGACTTAAACTTTGGGGATAGAAATCCATCATCTAATAAAAATTGTTGGGAAAATTAGATAGCAGTCTGGAAGAAACTAGGTATAGACCACTATCTTACATTCAAAATAGATACATGATGTAGACATAAAGGGGGATATCATAAATAAATAGTAGAAGATGAAACATACTATCTATCAGATTTATGAATAGAAGAAGAATTTATGAATAAGAGATAGAGAATATTGTGAGATGTAAATTGGACAATTTTGATTATATTAAAGTAAAATGTTTTTATATAAATAAGACCAATGCAGCCAAGAGTAGAAGGAAAGCAGAAAATTGGGGGAAAACTTTTATAGACAGTTTCTCAGATAAAGGTCTCACATTTATATAGAGAACTTCATCGAATTTATAAGAATCTGAGACATTCCTCAATTGATAAATGGTCAGAGGATATGAACAGGCAGTTTTTAGAAAAAGAAACAAAAGATAAATATATATATATATATACATACACATGTATATATATATATATATATATATATATATATAGAGAGAGAGAGAGAGAGAGAGAGAGTAATAGAAAAATGCTCTAAATCAATCTTGATTAGAGAAGTACAAATTAAAACAACTTTGAGATACCTATCATACTGGCTAAAGCAATAGAAGGCTAAAATGGCGCATGTTGGAAGAAATGTGGAAAAATGGGGACTCTAGTACACAGTTGGTGAAACTGTGAACTGAGCAATCTGGAATTATGCCCAAAGAGTTGTAAAATTGTGTATACCTCTTTGACCCAGAATTACCACTATTAGGTCTGTTTCCCAAGGTGCCCAGGGAAAAAGGAAAAGAACCTATGTGTTTTAAAATATTTATAGCTGTTATCTTTGTGGTAGCAAAAAACTAGAAATTGAAGGGAAGTCTATCAATTGGGGAATAACTGAATAAGTTATGGTATATGATTCTGCTGGAATACTATTCTGCTTTAGAAATGGAGAGTAGATTGGTTTTAGAAAAACATGAAGATTTGCATAAAACAATGCAGAGTGAAATGAGCAGA
This sequence comes from Gracilinanus agilis, assembly GCF_016433145.1. Taxonomy (NCBI): domain Eukaryota; kingdom Metazoa; phylum Chordata; class Mammalia; order Didelphimorphia; family Didelphidae; genus Gracilinanus; species Gracilinanus agilis. The sequence continues at coordinate 439,898,329 of NC_058130.1, read as the reverse complement.
GGCAAGAGAACATTGTATATGGTAACAGCAATGTTGTTCAGAGTAACTGAGAATGACTAAGCTATTCTGAGTAACATGAATATTCAAATCGACTATAAAGGACCTTTGAAGGAAGATGTTATCCTCCTCCAGAGAAAGAACTGATATATCTCATATATGGAAGTATGTATCCTATGGTTTCATATATATATATATATATATATATATATATATATATATCTGTGACAAACGTTGGCCTTTTCTAGTGCAGGTTTGGGAGGGAGGAAAGGAGACAGCTCAGAACTCAAGATGTAGCTAAAAATAAGTTTAAAAAATTTAAAAGTGTGGGTGTATGTTGGTGAAGCTTTGAACTAGTCCAACCATTCTGGAGAACAATTAGCAACTATGTCCAAAGGACTACAACACTGCATATTCCTTGACCCAGAAATACTGCTACTAGGTCTATACCCTGAAGAGATCAAAGAAAAAGGAAAAGGATCTATATGTACAAAAATTTTGAGAGCAGCTCTTTTTGTATTGGCAAAAAATTAGAAACTAGGAGGAGTGCCTATCAACTGGAGAATGGATGAATTAGTTATAGCATGTGTTTGTGATGGAAAATTACTGTGCTATAAGAAATGATGAAGGAGATGGTTTCAGAAAAACCTGTGAAGACTTACTTGAACTGATGCAAAATGGAGTGAGCTGAACCAGAAGAACAATTTATACAGTGACATCAAATTGTAAAGATAATCATTGTGAAAGACTAACTCTGATTGATACAGTGATCCACTATGACTCCAAAGGACATAAAAAATAAATGCTGATCATCTGTAGATAGAAAATTGATGGTCTCATATTACAGTTTGAAGCATATTTTTTTACTTTATCTTGCTTTTTTTTTCTGGAATGTGGCTAATACAGAAATATATTTTTGCATGACTTTATGATGACTTTTATTTCTTGCCTTTTCAGTGTGTGAAAGGGGGGGGGTGAAGAGAAAGAGAGAATTTGGAGAAGAAAATATAACTAAAATAAAAAGAAGCAGTAGGTGCTTATGGGTCTTTGGAACCCTATAGAAATCTTTCCCTTTACTTCTCTATTCTTATGTTGCATAACAAATCTTTTCTCTAAAAATGGTGTCACACAGCCCCAATGATATACTAAGTACCTTGTCTTGCTGAAGTGCATCCATAATGTAGATGCTTCTTCTTACCTGTTCCTTGTTTCCCCTTTGCATTATTTTATTCCTCCCTGTCTACTCTCAGACCATATAGCTCATGGAACCCATTTCTCATACAAAATAATTCTCAAGTGGTCAGTCCATTCCAGTGGCATTCAACTAATATATCATATCAACAATCTAACAAATAAAAATCACATGATCATCTCAATAGATGCTGAAAAAGCCTTTGACAAAATACAGCACCCATTCCTCTTGAAAACCCTGGAAAGTATAGGAATAGAAGGACCTTTCCTAAAAATAATAAACAGTATATACCTAAAACCATCAACAAGAATCATATGCAATGGGGATAAATTAGAAGCCTTCCCAATAAGATCAGGAGTGAAACAAGGATGCCCATTATCATCTCTATTATTCAACATAGTAATAGAAACACTAGCAGTAGCAGTTAGAGAAGAAAAAGAAATTGAAGGTATCAAAATAAGCAATAAGGAGACTAAGCTATCACTCTTTGCAGATGATATGATGGTCTACTTAAAAAATCCTAGAGAATCAACTAAGAAGCTTGTAGAAATAATCAACAA
>NC_058130.1:439880903-439896080 GCF_016433145.1 Gracilinanus agilis | reverse complement strand
ATATATATGTGTGTATATATATATATATATATATTAGGTTAATTAACAGAATACAAAAGCTATAGGTGATTAACTCCAGGATAGTTTGATAAAGGAGAAGAATGGGGAAATGGAGGAGAGGGAAGCCACCAGGAGAATTGGTTGGGGTTATCTCAGTGTGTTCTTGTTGTCATTTAGGTGCCAGGTTTGTCTGGGATAGGAGGAGAAACAAGGAAGGCCTGTATAAAGGGGTTTAATAACAAACTAGGATGGGGAATGAAGGGAAGTGGGACAAACTACCTCTCAGGTCTAGTGAGAACTGCCAGGGGATAGAGGGATGGTTAAGAGGACACTGAACACTAAAGTCTACTAGCAGACTGCCCAGGGCAAGGTCTGGCTGGTCAGGGGTAAGGGAATCTCAGGAAGATGTTCTTGGCTTGTCTCAAGATGTTACAGCTGGTCCCAGGGAACACAGGTTACACAGCAAAATAAAATCCAAGTGGGAAGTGAGGGAGATGGTGTCCACCAGCACAGCTATATCCACTTCTCTACCTAAAACTTCACTGGTCTTGATTGAAGAGCTGATATCTGAGTCCAAGGAACCAACTCCAGAGTATTGAGATCCCAAAATCTACACAGGCTCACCCTGACAGCTGCTCCCAAAGCCAACTGCCAACTCAGAGTTACTGTGTGAAAGTTCCCTGTGACAAGATTCCAAGTTCTCTTCCCAGCCTGCCAGGTCTGCTCTCTTCTAACTAAAATCTTAATCTATATTTTCCTATAACAGTGTGTTAGTGTATATATGTATAGATATACTATATGTATATATTTATAATGTATATAGATATATAGTATATCATGTGTGTGTACATATGTACACATATGTGGTATACATGTCTGTATTATCTAAGGACATCAATATGAACATATGTAAAAGAAAGGGGTGTATATCCAAAGCAGAGAGCTGTTTCTAGGTGATATATCCTGAATTGTAATCAAGGTTTAGTAGTCAGAATGAATATAATGGAATGGCATGAATGCAAGATTTGATGTAGAGGAAGGAATTATAGTATTTGGCAAATGATTGAATCCAGATGATTATTAGTGAAATTCCAAGGTATTTCATGATTTTACAAAGTAATGTTAGCAAACAGATTTGCAAAATCAGTGCCAACAAAGGTCTCACTATCCTTTGAGTCTGTATTCTAAGAAAGTTAATGAGAGCTATAGTGGCAATGAAAACTATAAAGTGATAGGACATTGCTGTATGTGTCTAAAAGTTTAACAAATTAACAAGTATTTCCTCTACCTGTAGTGTGCTCCTTTTACATACTGCATATACATACATGCTTTTAAAATATTTATCTTGGTAGATATTATTTTGTGAATCATAATATTTCCATATATGCCTGCTATCATGCTCTTCAGAAACCACTCATAAAATGGAAAAAAAAAGGTCAAGCAAAACAAAGTGACCTAATAATAGTCTCAATACGTTAATTGTGCTCCATAGATAAGTCCTCTATGTTTCAACAAAATGAATTTTAAAAGAAAGAAAATTTTTTTTCTTTAAAGAAAGCCCAGTTGGAGCCATAGGTCTCTTCTCTTCTCTGCCATTTGACTTTATTTTGTCCCCCTGTATTTACTCTGTTTTTCTTTCAGATACAACCTACCAACCCTGCTTTTGTCCTTCTACTCAAAGAAATGGACTTGAGTTAAATTTAGCTTCAACTCAAAACTCTGATATCAATGAAGTAGGGGATCATGAGTGACTAAATTACTTATACTCTCTGAGCCTCAACTTCAAAAACTGTAAAATGGGGATAAAAGTATCTAAAGTACTCAAGTCTTTCCCCTTTTCCAATTAAGGAATTATTCATTGAACACCATGGACTTTAGAAACAGTCCAAGCATAAAGCTGGGGAGAATGGAGGCATTTTTTTTTGTCTGAGCCTTCTTAAAAAAGCCTGCTTTATAAAATATTTCTTGGTTAAATTATCTCTCTACTTCCCCAGGGTCACTATAGCTCCAACTATAGTCTCCCTTCATTATGCATAAGGATAACATATTCTTACTATGTATGTCATTATTACAAAATGTTCTTAGCCAAAGGGACCCACTTTAAAAGAATATTTAATGATTCACTTTACCACCAACAAAGTGCTTGGCATCAGCAGGAAAGGAGCCTGATTTTATGACATCTTCATGTGATAATTTCTTAGGTACAATTATCTATAAGTTGGCTCCTTAATTAGCTTGGCAATCTGGAGAGAGATTCATCCCAAAAACTTGAGGGGAAAGAAAAGGAGAAATAGTTCTTTGATATCTGATACTGGAGATATATACAAAAGAAGTGAAGGAGAAAGGGAATCAGGGTCACAGAATTAAAGTCTTACAATTTTTTCTTATCTTCTGCCTATTTTCAAGGACACATTAAGAATCTTGTGGATCCAGGCTTGTAACGTGTCCTTCCTGGTTCTCCATAGGTATTTTCACAGTTTCACCCAAGTCTCTATGACCCAAATCAGTATACCTGAGTCTGACATGCAAAGCACATATTAAATACCCGTGTTTTATGGAGAAAATGCTAATTAGATGACTTGTAATTCCGTTGGGTAGACTATGACCAGCAGGAAGTTCAAGATCCACAGTATCTTTCACTTTTCTGTATTGGGAAATTTCTCTCTGATTTAAGTCAAGGCTCAGAAAGCTAACTTCCTTTTTAGGTAGAGAATTTCTTATTCTCTGAACTTGTAACTCCAGTGCCCTTACCTCAGTAGGTGATGAGTAAATGTTGATGATTGAGGAACTGAAGTTATCTCTTCTCAGAATATCTGGTAAGACTCAGAAAATATTTGTCTAATGAAATGCAATCCAATACCTATCTTGCCATTTTTTTTTATGAACAGAGAAATTCAAAAGTCAGAAGCACAAGAACTTATCGTTATCTATGAAGCTAAGCAATCTGGAAGCACTGTTCTGGGTCCAATGGTCTTTCAGTGCCTTTAATGAAATGGATAAGTCCAATTTTGGGATATGGATATTCAAAAGGTATTCTGAAAAGATCACTTGCGTTGGAGTCACAGGACCTTAGATGGAATCTCAGTCCTGCTACTTAACACTATAGTGACCTTAAGTAAGTGGTTTATGTGCTCAGGGCCTCGTTAAATGTTTAACTGTACAGTATAATGAGGTGATTTAGATGAGAGGACTAGGGCAATCCTTGGAACTCTACTTTCTATTGTCTCCAGTTCTCATTTAAATGTAGTTTCATTCTAGGAAAAAAAAAAAAAAAAACGTGTTCTATGGGCTAGAGAGCCCATTTCATTTTCCTTAAAGAGATCATGTAGTCTAAAGTCACAAAATGAACAAGTATCAGAGTGAGGATTTGTGCCTTCATTCAGATTTCATCTCTTTCCACTTAACCACATGTCTGGACTCTCATGGTGCTTCGCAATGAATTTGCACTATATGCAGGTGCCGTCCTACTTTCTCGAGAAATTGAGTTTCTTCTCGATATTCTATTATGTCTTTTTCTTTATGTTGAATATTATTTTTAAAATCAGACCTTAATATCTGTTTTGAAGTTGATGAAATGTTAGTCAAAGATACGGAATCTCCACAGTGGTTAAAAATGAATTATTACTTGAAGGGTTATCTCTTCTTTGGAGATTTATTGTATCCCAGAAAATATTTACCTTGTCAAGTGCAATTCAATCACTACCCAGAAGTTCTTTAAGCTTTGAGGAAGTCTTTTCAATCAGTGTTGATCTGATCTAATATCTGCAGTAACTCCCCCATCCAATCCTTAACCGGCATATAGAAAACTGACACTCAAATCACTGTAACGAGCTTAAAATAACTCCACCTGGAAGTTCTTGAAAATCTATTTTAATAGATTTTCAAGTCTATCCAAAGTCTTTTTCATTTTTGTTGATGTTATTTTAGTAGAAAGAATACTACTTTAAATTACTCCTCATGAACAGGGGTTGTTTTTTTGGAACTAATATTCCTAGTGCCTAATGAAGACTACTACATGCATACATGTAAAGTATATATGTGTGTGTTTTTGTGCTCATATATTCTATACATGTGTGTGCATATATATGTTCTAAAGAAGTCCTTTTCCAATATATTACCTTCTAACTGTTATTTCCAGTTTATCCAAAAATATAACTTATCAGTATAAAGCTATTTGCATGCCCCCTTCCCTTTGACATCCTCAAGAACAGGAATATTTTTTAGTTCTAAGTATTTCCATTCTAAGTGCCCAATGTCCAGCACGTAGTAGGCATTTAATAGATGTACTATGTATTGACTGCTTTCTCACTTTTAAACTCTGGAAGAAAGATAAATTCAATGATAAATATTTATTAGGAGTGACAACATTGTGAGATTTTCCAGATGAACTCATTCCTAAAATGTCAAAGTAAGGAATACAAAAGATAGATAATAATTGAATGAACTATGATTTGATATTGCCTCTTTTCCAGGAACTTCATTTCTGAAACTAGAAAGGTCAATCAAGCATAAAGAACTTTTTAGCTATGGATATTGAGTCTCCCAAATTTCTGTGAACAAATTTTCTAAAACTATATTTAAGTTACATGCACCCCTTTTCTTTAGTTCATAGAAAGCCCCAGTGCTATATCTCTGTATGGCTTTCCAAATTATAATCTCAGGGCTTGCGTGTGTGTGTGTGTGTGTGTGTGTGTGTGTGTGTGTGTGTGTAGTTTCTAAGATTATAATCTCCATCCTTGATTAATGACCTGTTATTATAATTACTTGGTAGTCATGGTTTTTTGTTTGTTTGTTTATTTGTTTTCAAGTTGATAGGAGCCTACTAGTTAGAAGATACCAGTGAAGAAAATTCAAGAAATATATAGACCTATCTCTCCATAGTTAAAATGTGAATTGGAATTTAATAAATAGTCGTGAGAGGTACTAACATACTGCTAAGCAAGATTTAAAGAAGGAAGTATTCCATTTCTCCTTTAAGGCCTTTTCTACTTGTATATTTCATGAAACTTTTAAAAATGTATTGGAAATGTGGTTTACCAGTATGATTAGTCAAATATAGATCTATATTTAATGAGCATGCATATTGTAAATGAAAGCTATATAGGTAGAAGATTAACCTATTATATGATGCAAAGTAATTCATAAAAAATAATATCATTAAGAACAAACCTGAACAGGTGCAAAACTTGAAATATAAAAACAAAACTGAATAAATGTAGAGCAAATAATGTTTAATTATCAAATATGTCCTGTTGTTTATATGCTTCATTTCCCCCTCACTTTCACTGTGTTTCCAATGTGCCATTATCATGATTTTGAAGTTTGAAATTATTATTGAGCTGTTATTTTAGAGTGGTTAGGCAAGGAGGTTTGGAGTCATGAAGATCTAGCTTCAGGTTCTACCTTTGATAATGAGTAGGTATATGACTACAGACAAATCCCTTAACTATTAAATATCGTACTTCTCCAGGATTGTCTTACTAAGTCCTAGATTACTTCCAATCTATCTACAGAGAGCAAATACAAATGTTCACAAAAGCACAGATCCTCTGACTGAGCTATTCTGTTATTGTTTGCATACTTATAATCACCAAGAATTTCCTTTTGGATTGCATTTTCTTCATTTAGTATATTTTTTCAAAAGTCTCTTTAACAATATTCATTTTTTGTCATTGCTTATGGAAAAGATAGAATTCCATTATATTTTTATACCTCAATTCATTACCTTTTCATTGACTATCTAGGGTGTTTCTAATTTATTTTGGCTATTACAAATAAGTATGCTAAAATTTCTTTGTAAAAATAGATCTGGTTTTTTTCCAATCAACTACAGCCTTAGGATATAGTTCTAGTAATGAGATCATTAGGCTTGAGTGTACAAATAGCTTTGTAACAAATTATAAAATTCAATATTAGTTTCTAAAAAAAAGGTCATTCTAATTTATTACTTCACACATAGTAGCATAACTGCTCCACCCCATACCCCACAACCATGCAGTACTAATTATTATATCATGTAACTATCATTTATTACTTAATAGGTTAGTTTAATTTGCATTTTTCTAACTATTAAGAGTCTATACTTTCTTAAGTAAGGACAGATACATTGCGTAATTGATAGAGCAAAAGATTTGGTCAGGAATACCTGGTTCATATTTGGATTCATACATTTACTAGCTATATGACCCTGTTACTTAAGCTACTTGCCTCAGTTTCCTCACCTGTAAATTGAGAAAAATAATAGCAAATACCCACGAGAATTGATATGAAGTTGAAAAGAGGTAATTATTTTAAAATGTTTATAACAGTGTCTGGCAAATAATAAGCAAAACATTCAATGTATATGTATAGAAGTATGTGGTATGCACACAAAATATCAATAACTAATCATAATAGATAATATATGTATCTATGTACATTTGGATATATACTATAATTATCATTTATTAATATTTTGTATTTATTTTTTCAAAAACTATGGTTAGGTATTAAGAAATGTATCTTATTCTTGTGAATCTATATCAATTAATTATATATTTTATCCTTAATGGCCTCATTTCTCATAATTAGTAAGATTTTTTTCACATTCGTTTTGTTATATACACATTAAAATTTTGTTTTTTTATTTTAATTTTAATTACAAATTAGAAATTATTTTGTCCTATATTTAATTTAACAAGTGGGTAATATATATTTTTCTTTGTTTGAATATTTGATAATTTCTGACTACATTTGCAATTAATAAGACAAACCATTATCTTCCAATTTGTTATGAACAAAGTGACTAGGTAAAACTTAACTATGATATTTAATGAAAATGTGACTTTTTGAAACACAGATTTCAAAGTTAATGATAGAAATCATCCTAGGATGGCTCATTACCTTACTATTATTATTTCAAACACAAATACACCGTTGATTAATTGTAAATAACTTAAGTATTTAGTATGTGCCAGGCAGTATGTTAAATATTGGAGACACAATGAAAATCAGAAATTTCTGTCCCTGCTCTGGAGTAACTTACATTCTAATGAGGAAGTCACATAAAAATTGGGTGGAAAGTGGGAGGTTACCCAAGAGAGAGCATCGTGAAAAGACTATAGGAAATTACATAGGAAGGGTGGCTGGTTATTCTTAGTAAGATTAGACAAAAGACCTCTCTCTTAAATTCTAGGAAGCCAAGAGTGGAGTTCTAGGTTCCATCTTGGAGAAAATGATCAGAAAGAAGGGCCATAGTACGGGAACTATAGGAAGTGGCTTTTACTTTTAATGTTCTATACAATACTGCACAAGTGGAAAGAAATAAAAATTTTGTTTTGTTTCTAGTGAGGATATAACCTATGCCTCTGCTCACTGAATATCTCATAGGTACAACACTAGTAGTAGAACAACAGCAATGTTATAAACACTTATTCCTTTAACAAGTAACTTTGATTGTCTCCTTTTGGTTTCTATAGTTTGAAATTTTTGTTGTAAAATATTATTCACCATCATAGAAGGAACTGATCTGAATGAGGATGGAAAAATACTATTCTTTGCATTATTTTCTCCATAAATTTTTCTCTATTATAAGTGATATGCCTCTTTTACAACATGATGAATATGGAAGTATGTACTGCATGATAGTACGTGTACAACCTATATCATATTACTTGCCATCCCTTGAAGGAGGGAGAAAACATGGATTACAAAATGTCAGAAAATAATTGTTAACATTTTATCTACTCATAATGTGAAAAATAAACAAAAGAAAACATGAAAAAATAGTTTTTCTGTTCCATACTTATTATTATGTAATAATATCTAATACCTAATAAAACTTCTTATTATATACATCAATATTATATCTGGGCAGTTGAGGAAACATTTTGATTTGTGGTAATAATTCATTATCAGTAGAGTTTATTGGTTCTACAGTTTAATGATTTTCTTCAGAATATTTCAAAGCCTAGATTTATAGCAAGAACATTGTTTTTCATCAGCTCATTAAAGAGATTGAGCCCCTGTTGCATAATTCTAGCCATTTAAATTTATTTTGCCAAGTACCAAATTTTGCAGCCAACATTTATTTGATACAGTATGTCTTATCATTTTTTTGCCTAATAAACCTTGATCACACTGTATGGATTCCTTAAAAGAAACCTCTCTTTAACTTCTTGCAGAAATGATTTGGTTCTAAATTGCCACTATTTCTAAAACTGAATCTACATCATACATCCTATTGTCAACATTCTGTTGGATGAGTTCAAACAAGTACCTCTCATGGAAGATTCTTTGATTCCATTTGTAGATTTTATCAGTTTCTTAGGGTGTGTCCAAAGCTGTCACTATCCATTACTTTTGACAAATTCAATAGTCTATACTTGTTTTCATCCTTTGTTAGAGTTTGAGTTTCTAACCTGCTTATCAAATTATACAAAAATGCCTATCATTTATCTTGAGTAATAGACTCTATTTCTATGGCACTGTATGGATTTGTTAGAATGTTAGGATGATTTTCATCCTTACAGTTCATTATTCACTTCTGAAAGTACATATTGTCTAGAATTATGTAGTTAATTCTGGTTTGCTAGTAATTTTATGCGTTTAGCCATAGATTTCATATTTATGCTCAGTGCATCTATACTATAAAGGACCAAAATGTTAATAAGCATCACACTAATTTATTTACTTATGACCACTGGATTCAAGATTAGAGCCTTCAGCCTTTATTTTCTGGGCTCTAATATTTTGTCATTACTAATTGAAAAACTTTGATATCATCTGCGTAAGATTCCATGAGGCAATGGAGCTATTTAATGTGCATGTGCATTTTTAGATGGAACTACATGCTTCACACAAATACATACACATACAAAGATATATATATATATATATATACATATACATATATATATTCAGTTATTATATATAGGTTTTTTTTAATTTTAAACCCTTAACTTCTGTGTATTGACTTATAGGTGGAAGATTGGTAAGGGTAGGCAATGGGGGTGAAGGGACTTGCCCAGGGTCACACAGCTGGGAAGTGTCTGAGGCCAGATTTGAACCACCTAGGACCTCCCGTCTCTAGGCCTGGCTCTCAATCCACTGAGCTACCCAGCTGCCCCTATATAGGGTTTTTTTCTATTCTCTTTCTTCTTTAACTTCTAAGTAGATTTAGATCTATTTCAGAGACCTGATAATTAATATTAAAATTAGTGAGAACCAAGTTGAAAGAGGGGTGGATATAAAGGACTTTGGATAACAAAAGATGATTTTATATTTGAACCTAGAGTTGAAAGGGGGCCACCAAAGTTTATCTGATGGGAGGAGAAAATTGTCAGAGGAGCAATTAATGAAAATCACTTTGATAGCTGAGTGAGGGAGGTAATGAAATGGGGAGAGACTTGTGGCAGGCAGACCAAATAGCAGGCTATTGCTGTGGTCCAGGTCTGAAGGGATAAGGGATTGCACCCAGGTGATGACAATGTCAGGGAGAAGTAAATTCAAGGGCTATTAAAAATAATGAAATCAATATTCTGACAACAAATTGGATATAAGACAAAAGAGAGAGAGAAGTCAAGGAAAACAAGTTGACTGTGGATCTGAGTGATTGGGAGGATTGTAATACCCTTAGTAGTAATAGGAAAGTTAGAAAGAATGGAGGGTTTGGGGCAAAAATGAGCTTGATTTTGGGAATGTTGACTTTAAGATGGTTATGAGCCATCTAGTTCAAGATTTCTAATAAGTGGTTAGAAAAGCCTAAGACTAGAGATCAGCAGATGTTGGGGTTGCATAAATATTTTTGAGAATCATGAGCGTAGAAATTATAATTGAATCCATGGTTGAAAATTATATTAAATTATAGTAGGAAGGGGCCCAGTATAGAGCTCTGGGGGACACCCATGATTATTAGGAGTGACATGGATTAAAGATATTGCAAAATATTCTTAGGAAAGGTTAGATAGGTAGAAAGAGAACCAGGAAAAATGTAAAATCATTAAAACTTAGAGAGAAGATAATGTCAAGAAGAAGGGTGTCAGAGGCTATAGAGAGGTCAAAAAGGATGAGAAAGGGGAAAAGTTAGATATGGTAAAAAAGATCATAGTTTATGGGACTACATAATTAATACATAGAATTAGAATATATTAACATCTAGTGCTCTTCTCTCTCTCTCTCTCTCTCTCTCTCTCTCTCTCTCTCTCTCTCTCTCTCTTTTTCAAAATATATAAACATTATACTGGTGTCAGAAGGTGGGAATAATATTTTGATGGTCATTTTCTTGGTATTCCCTTTGACTGAAACAAAGTAGAAGTGTTGAAAGCCCTTCTTCTGCACTTCAAAGTATTCATCTTTCTCTTTTTTCCCTGTGATTTTAATACTGAAGTAGATATTCATGCTGTCAGTATATCTTGTGCTTCAGTTAACTCTTACTGTCAGGAATATGCTGGTATCAGTCATTTAAAGTCTAAGACACTGTCTCTCTTTATTATTTAAATTAATCTCAACAGGAAAAAAAAGCCTTCTCATTTTTTTTCTTGGAAAGATCAAGTGCTCTAAGGTAACTCTTGCATTCAGAGCTCCTTTGCACTCTAATTCTTTTCCCCTAAGCATTAATTTTTCAGACAGTAATAGCCTCTTCAAATTTTTTACTCCAAGCTCATTTGAAAACTATGTAAAAAACAAGGTTTGAAGATATTGGATTTGTAGGAGGCTTAAGATTATCAAGAATTCCATATTTTCCATTTTTATTCAGTTGAACATCTTGAGTACCTAAGCTCATAGTTCTCTCTTTACATACCTTTGAAAATCTTTGAAAATAAGCATTTTTTTCCAGATAGACTTTCTGGAAGAATAGAGAGAAGATTCAGAGTTGAAGAATGCTTTCTTTTATTGGGTGGTATATTCAAATAAGCTTTCGTGGGGCCAGGAAAAATCATGTATAAATGTCCTGATCATTTATCTCTAAGAGGTACAGTAGGTAAAAACTATTTTATATCTTTACTACTGTCAGCGGCCATCAATCTCTATTTTATTTCACACTCAGGTGAATTCTGATGTGTTTGAGCAGTGAAATACTTTGTAGTTCCAAACTGGGGCAATGAAAACAAAGAATATTAAATTATAATTTTGATTTCCCCCTCAATATCTGACAGTTCAATATGAACACTACACTCAGCCCCTGTAAAATGTTTTGTTATTATTGCCAATAAAGTACAATAAGTAGTGCTCTAAAGCATGTATTTCATGTCTTTAATTTATGATTTCTTCACAGAGTAGTTGAAGTCTTTCTTACCTTTTAGGACTCAGGAAAAAAAAATCTTCCGAAAAGTTATTTTCCCTTTTTATACCTCCCATTCTCTACTCCCTACCACCACTTATACAAAACTTTCTCTTCAAGGGGTCACTCTTCTCTCCCTTACCTAATTATTTCCAATACTTTGTATATATTTATACCTTTGATTTTATCAGTCTATCCTGTATCATAATTATATATATATATACATATATATATATATATATATATATATATCATATCCCCTCCTTAAGGGTTGTGCCTTTTCCATGATTGAATCATCAATGTGCAGCTGTGTCCTCTGCACAGGAGGCATTTCTTAAATGTTGAGTTGAACTGAATAAAAGTAAGTCTGATAACCATATTTAAAGTTTTTTTTTCCATTTTGATGCTTGCCCTCCTCTTATAAAGTCTCTAAGAATGTGACCACATCACCAAGTAATATCTATATAAAAATCAATTTCCTGAGTTTTCAATGCTCCCCCATTAATCTACTATGTGAATTAAATATCTGGGAGACCTCCAACTCAGTCCAGTTTTGGGAAATTCACCACAGTGAATAGCCATAGGAGCCACAGAGTGATATGTCTAGGCTGTAAGCAGGGTCAGATTCCTGGGGGTCTAAGAAATATGACCTATGGAGGTCATGGGCCAATTCAAGGTTCTTGAGGGATCTGGGAAAGGGGCTTAGACTAAGCTTGAAAAGGCAGCAACAGAAGGGGTGTAAGGTGTATCTTGACTCCAGACCCTCTCCCTGGTCTTGTTCTCTTGGCCATTCTCTGAGTAGTGTATCTCTGGCAAGCAGAGGTATGTCTACACCAGAGTGGAATCTGGGACCTGATCTAACACTAGCTGAATTACAAGCTTGAACTAGGTGGAGGATCTTCCAAATCACTCAGTGAGTTCATACCCTTCTTAGTGATAGGTGTGAAGCCAGCAAGATACTGGGAGAGCTCCATCTTTTTTCTAACTCAAACAGTCAGAAATTTTTGAATTATTTTAAGAGTTCTCACCCTCAGAAACTGTTCATTCAGGATATTGTGAACTCTTTTGATGAAAAATTAACCTTCAGAAGGTGCTAAGTAGATCCCACAGACACTTCCCCCTGGGCAGTGCTAGACAGTTTGGAAACTATGCTTCGTCCCTGTAAAGAGGGGAGGAAACAAGAGGTCACCATAAAAGCAAGCCCTGAACTCAGTCTAGGAGATGGTCTTGGAGAAGATTGTTTGAAGGGATTGTCTTCTGGAGATAGTCTTCTAATTGGGGAGAGTCTTTTGCCTTCAACTTAAATCGGGAGGAGCTCTGGCTGAGGACTGCTTTCTATTAGCACTACCAAATGGGTGAGCAAAAAAGGCTGAATTCCTTTCTCTGGAGTTACTAGCCACCAGGGAGGCCCCTATCTTGGAGGAGGCCTCATGGCTAAAACCCTTGTTTAATTTATCTCTGGACCCCCTTTGCTGGGGCCTCTTAAGCCCTGCCTAGTTTGAACCTGGCCTGAAAAATATCTATCTTATTTTTTTACTTACCCTCTTTCTCCTTTTGTAAATAAACTACCATAAAAAAGTTATTTGGAATTGAGTAATAATTCCTGGTGACCACATTCATAAATTTAATCCAACCCTTTTATTTTTGCCCCTTACATTTCTGGCCCTTACAATACCCCAAAAAAGATCAGAGAAAGAGAAAAAAGATTTATATGTACCAAAATCTTTATAGATCACTTTGTTTTGGCAAAGAATTAGAAACTAAAGGGCAATCTTATTATCTGCCTATCAATTAATGAACAATTAAATAAGTTATATTATGAAGATATAATAGAACACTATTGTTTTGTAAGAAATATGAGGGGGATAATTTTGGAAAAACCTGGGAAGACATATAAACAAATGCAAAGTAAAGTGAGTAGTACTCAAAGGACTATTTACACAGTAACAGCAATATTCAAGATTATAAAACAGGAAAAATTTGGGAGTTCTGATTTACACTATTACCCACCAAAGCTACAGAGAATACATAATGAAACCTACTACTCAATTCCTGATTCTTAACTCTTTGACTCATAGTACAGGTTGAAGATTTTTTCATTTTCTGTCTTCCTCTTCTCTTTCCTTGTTTCTTTTTCTTCTCTGCCATTTACTCTTTCTTGGAATATAACAAATACAGAAATTTGTTTTGTATGATTTTTATTTCTAATGGATTTTGAATTTATTACCTTGTAGTGAAGAGGTGAGGTGAGGGATAGAATTTGGAACTAAAAATAAAAATGAATATTTTTCAAAGAGAAAATAAAGGGATGCATTTCCTTGAATTTATTTTTAAATGGACGCTTTGAAGGGAGTCTTTTGCCTTCTCAGGCCTCTAATCATCAAGGAACAGGTAAAGATGAGATTTTTATAACAAGGCTAATGTAATCTCACATGATAATTAATTTCTAGATTGATGATGTGAATGGTGCTTTCATGATTATAAATATTTTCCACACAACTCCATCTGTAACTTGTTATAGAAAGTATTATACAAATAAGTTTGCAGGAGAGTATTACTGTTTTATTGAGGTTGACTAACATTTGAGTAAAAAATAATTTTCATAGTACTGCTAACACCTATCCTTCCTTTCTGTCATTTTCTCTTTGCCTGCCTTAAAATTTCTTTTTTCACAATATTTCTGATAGTCATCCTCCTCCTTCTTCTCCCCCTCCTTTTTCTTGTTTTTGTTCTTCTCCTCCTCCTTTGATAAAGAAGAAGTATATTTTTAGCATTGCATTTGAACAAAATAAGTCAATGTATTAGCCATGTTTGAAAAGGCATGCCTCATATAAATGTAGTTACCAAAGAGGTTCTTGAAGGTTCTTAAACTTTCATCAAACTTTTGACAGTTTGAGGAAATTTTTGCATTTCCTCTCAGAACATTAAATTAGCTAAATAAGACAAAGCAAAAAAAACAACAAGGAAATGATATTGAAATGCAATTATCAAAATATGTATAAATGGTATATATATGAAAAAATTTAATATCACTATGCATCTATACTTATGTGCATGTGATATGACATTAATGCAGGCATGTGCACATGCATTATAAATAATATGCTTAAAATGCATATATATGTATATCACAGTAAACCTGTATATCTATTCATACATGTATTTTTGAGTATGTATACAAATGTATGTGTCTTTTGTACATATATAGTTCACAGGTCCCTACTTAAGAACTCATGTTACCATGTCTATGGAGAAATGGAAGACATGCATCATAATCAGTCCTCTGTAGGTTTTCAGTGTTGTCTTCATACTATTATCATCATATAGAATGTTTTGCTATGGATATTTCTGCATATATAATACATCCCTATTTCATCTCCATGGGGTTTATGCTTAATAGTGAGATATATTTTGGATCACTGAGAATATAGAATTTTATAACTTTTTAAGTTATTATTATAAATTGTTTCTCAAAAAGGTTTGAGTAATTTATCAATCCACATGAATAGTGGTATGGTTTTACCATATGCCCTCCAACATCTGTCCTTTTCATCTTTTGTCCACTTTACTTATCTAGTAAATTTCAAGTGATTTCAAATTTCCAAATATCTAATTATTACAGATTAGGGGCATATTTTGACATGGTGATAAATAATTCACATTCTTTTATTCAGATTCTTCCTCTGTCATATTCTTGATCACATACCTACTGTGGAGTGGACCTTAATATCACATATTTTATCAACTTCTACCTCTTATATATAAGTCTTAGCAGAGATATTTGCCTCATAAAAGTTTCCTATTAACTGCTCATTTTCTGTTTTGCAATGATTTAATAGAAACAACATTAAAAAAGTATCATTTTTTGTGTTTGGGGATCATTTGATTACATTAAATTAAAAAGTTTTTGTACAAAG
>NC_058130.1:439853642-439880403 GCF_016433145.1 Gracilinanus agilis | reverse complement strand
GTGGCCAGGGAGCCTCCGCAGCTGCAGCAGTAGCGGTACCAGGACGCAGACTCCCCGGTTCCAGAAAGTGCTCTTCCCCGTGGACTTTGTCCGCACCTTAACGACACCTTGACCCAAGGCTCCTTGAGGTTTACAAAGTGTGTTTTCCCCCACAAACCCTGAGAAGTAGAAAGTTGTGCGGTTTCCATTCTCCCATTTTACAGAGGAGGAAACTGAGTCCTAGAAAAGTTAAATGACATGCCTATAATCTGTGAAAACCAGGCATTTAAAAACCAGGTAAGACAGAGGATTAGAGAGTGGTGGAAACTCAAGTTCACAAAGTCTGAGTTTCGCTTGTGACTTAATATGTTAAAGAATTTCTCAAAATAGCAAGCTCCTCTATTGTATTTCCAGATAGACAACTTGACAGCTTTTCAAAGACACATCTCTTTCGTAAAAATACGGTGTATTCATATTGCCCAGGGATTCAAAATTTTTAAAATGCTTAATAAATTTTTAGCTAAGTGAAATTAGGCTCCGGTTAAAAAAAATCCAAACAAAACCCCATTTATCACGTTCACAGAACAAAGTCCTGTGCTTCCACTAGGATACAATTGGTTTAATTGTTAATTATGTTAAGCATTACATTAATGCTTGGGAGTCAGGAAGACCTATCTTTCTGAGTTCAAATATCACCCAAGACACATACCAGCTGTGTGGACTCTGGGGGAGTCACTTTACCCCGTTTGCCTCAGTTTCCCCATCTGGAAAATGAACCAGAGAAGGAAATGGCCAGCCACTCCAGTATCTTTGCCAAGGAGCCCTCAAAGAGGGTCACAAAGAGTCAGATGTGACTGAACAAGAAAGAACCTGAACAATTTACATTATGTTAAAACTTATTTGTGCCAAGTCCTTCTTGTTCCTTCTTGGAGGATCTTGGGATTGCAGATTTAGAACAGAAAGGTATTTTAGAAGTAGAGATAATATTTAATAACTGACTCTCCAAAAAAAAAAAAAAGACAAGTAGAGCAGTTTTAAATTTAATCTGCATTATTAACATGACTTCTACCACTTAAGTCTAGTTTCAGACAACAAAACAAGTCCTGACTTGTGCCTTCTAATTTCTTTTCTTTTTTTTTTTTTGTCTTCTAATTTCTAAGGAAATTTTAACAATCAACTCTCTCAGGCTGGAAGGAGCTGGCTATCGCATGTTCCTGCTAGATCTCCTTCACACATATGTTAAGTGAGAGAGTTGGGATTCCAATCTAGACCAGGGATTCTCAAGTCTGAGGTTTTGTTTGCAGCTTTTTTTTTTTTAACCCCAGATTGCTTCCCTACCAACTGATTCAAACTAGACTGGTACCTGGTGCCCAGGATGAGAACAGTTTTATAATGCCATTTACCCTCAGTCTGGGTGAGAGGAGCATGGCAGCAGAACTGACTAGAACTCTGAGCAGCTCCATTAAAATCATTACAAATCTGTGGGATCTGTGAGATGGAACAGAGCTTGGGGGTCTTTCAGCCTGACACCCATATGGTACAAAAGAAGAACATGAGACCTCGAATAGCTAGAGGCTGGTGAAGCCAGAACCCACATCTCTCTATTTTCAGTCCTCATTAGAGCAGGGGTGATTGGTGTGGAGCACTGGGGGATGATAACCTCATCTCCTCCACCCACATTTGGGAGTTCTGGACTCCTGTTACAGTAGAGGAAGAATCCGCCTAGGGGTCTCTGGCTCTCTGTTATTGCTGATATCAAAGATTCTTCCCCCAACAGAAGGGACACACATTTCCCTGGGGGCCAAGCAATGAGCAAATGTAAATTGTCATCCCAGTTTGTGGGAATAACAGCACCTTCACAAGAGTACCACAGCTAAGAAAAGGACACTAGCAATATATATATTTTTTAAAAGCTTGCGATTCAGTTGACAAGATGAATACTTTTTGGTTCTATTCTGAGCAAAATGTAAAGGATCTTCTATTTTATGCCCCTACTAGATTGTAGCGTATTTTCAAAATTTGTTGGGTTTTTTTTTCCCAGCACCTCATATGCAGTAGAGGAGGAATTAATATTAAACAAAAAGGAAAAGTACTTAAGTAAAAGAGGATTGGTAATTTATTTATTTAGCAGTATTTCTTTAGCTCTGTGTTTGTATTCCTGCAATTTCCTAGTGTCTGATCTGGGATCCTCTAAAGCTAAATGTGGTTGTCAAACCCAAATAGAAACCCCATGGTTTTAGAAAGCTACAAATGAACATTCTTTGTTGTAGTGTATTTTTATTTATTTTGTTAAACATTTCCCAATTCCATTTTAATCTAGTTAGGAAACCAGGCAGCTTGAGTAGGCTTTGAGTTGGACCCCTTGTGTAGGATTCTAGATTTAGGGCTGGGAGGGAATTTAGAGGTCATCCAGCCCAACCTCCTCATGCTACAGATGAGAAGACTGAAGGATATCAGAGGAGTGAAATATTTGTAAAAAGCTTAGCCCAGTAACTGGCACAAAGCAGGTGCTTAATAAATGCTTATTCCCTTCCCCCTTTCTCCATTGTTTCACCACCATTCTGCTCTCTTTAGAGACAGGCCTCTTGCCTTTTATAAAGCACTGTAGATAGAAAAAAGAAAGGTACTTGGGAAAATTTTAAAGTTGTCTATAACCACCCCTGTCTTATTCTAAGTTTAATGGGCCAAGTGGGAATGATATGGGCTATTTAATTCTTTCTTGGTTGATCTCCAAGGATTTAATTTTCCATAGATTAACAGATTCTTTCTCTCTACCCATCTCTCTCTCTCTCTGTTTCTCTTTTTTTCTCTCTCTGTCTTGCATTCACTTTTTCTCTCAGAAATTTGATTGACTTTACTCATCTAATGAACCAAGGACAGTGACTAGAAAATCACATGGTGCAGAAGAGCATGGAGGTCCCAGAGAGGGTCTGCCTTACAGCCTTCTGAAGAGCCAGCACTTCTGGGGCATGTTGCCTGTTGGCAAGAGTTAAATTCCAGCTGTTTGGGTGAGACAAGCATGTGTTCGGCAATGGCCAACAGCAGGGTAGTGGGGTGGCAGAAGGTGCTATATGAGCGTCAGCCTTTCCCTGATAACTACGTGGACCGGAGGTTCCTGGAAGAGCTCCGCAAGAATGTCTCTGCCCGGAAATACCAGTACTGGTCTGTGGTCTTTGAGTCTGGGGTGGTGATACAGCAGCTCTGCAGCGTCTGTGTCTTTGTGGTCATCTGGTGGTACATGGACGAAGGTCTGCTGGCCCCACAGTGGCTCTTCGGGACTGGATTGGCTTCCTCCCTCCTTGGCTATGTCTTGTTCGACCTCATCGATGGCGGGACGGGGAGGAAGAAGAGTGGGCGCACCAGGTGGGCTGACCTCAAGAGTGCCCTGGTCTTTATCACCTTCACTTACGGCTTTTCCCCGGTGTTGAAGACGCTGACGGAATCTGTCAGCACTGACACCATCTATGCCATGTCTGTCTTCATGCTTCTGGGTCACTTGATCTTCTTTGACTACGGTGCCAATGCTGCTATCGTGTCCAGTACCCTCTCCCTGAACATGGCCATCTTTGCCTCTGTCTGCCTGGCTTCCCGCCTGCCTCGATCCCTTCATGCCTTCATCATGGTGACATTCGCCATCCAGATCTTTGCCCTGTGGCCGATGCTACAGAAGAAACTGAAGGCCTGTACCCCGTGCAGCTACGTGGGGGTCACGCTGCTCTTCGCTCTCTCTGCCCTGGTGGGGCTGCTGACCATCAGCGGTGTGGGGGCCATACTCTTTGCACTGCTGCTGCTCTCCATCTCTTGCCTCTGTCCTTACTATCTCATCCGCCTGCAGCTTTTCAAGGAAAACATTCACGGGCCTTGGGATGAAGCTGAAATCAAAGAAGACCTATCCAGATTCCTTACCTAGTCTGGGGAGTGCAGGGAACACCCACATTTTATTATTAAAAGATCAGATGCCTCCCCCAGCCCCTGCCAAAGCAGGAATGAGAGGAAGAAGGTCTCTCTTAGAAAGCAGCAGGTTGGAAGATATCTTCGAGAAGAATGAAGTGGCAATGGTTGGTGATAAGCCCTATCTCTCTGTCCTTCAGAGTTCTGGTAGCCTCTCCTGAGTCTGAGCCCTTCCTCGAATAGTGCCAGCTAGCTGCAGGGGCACAGAATCTAGGCAGCCCAGCTCATCCCAACTTTTCAGTGTGTGTCATATTTGCCAGCTAAGTAAAGTTAAAACTTCTTTACTCAAAATCTCAGAATTTCCATAACTTTTTACCACCCTGCCTTTCCAACCATAGCTTATACTGTTCTTTTCTGCTTCATCTTCCCTGGACTACTTTCTCAAGAAGCTGCAGAGGGAGAGTTTAGCGTCTCCCCATCTCCGTTCTCCATCTTCATTGCTGGAGGTGTACCTTTACAAAGAACTCTGTTCTTGGAGTGAGTTTTCCTCATCTGGTGAATCCCTAGCTGTCAGTTGACCTCCAACCCAAATACTACCTATTTATTGTATGGAGGCTTCTCTGATACCTTCCTGGGGTTTCTTAGAGCAGCCTTTGTTGTATACTCATGCATACCATTGTTGTCCAATAGCCCTACCAGACTGTGAGCCCCATGAAGGCAAGGACTATGTGCTATCTGAAATTTGTGTCTCTCTCAGCACCTATCACAGAACTCTGAATACAGGGGAAAATTTAATGTTTATTTAATGAATGAATAGAAAAGAGAAAGATGGTCGGCAAAAATACAACAATTTGTCTTTAACTCTTGGGTTTATGATTCTGTAATTTCTTGGGGGTACTATTCACACTGAGATAGAACCCTGGAAAGCTAGCTGCTGTGTTTATAGAATCATAGAATCTCAGGGTAGAAAGGGGCTTCAGAGGACCTCTAGCCTGTACCTGGAAAGGAATTCCCTCTAAAATATCCCTACACAAGTGGTCATTTAGTCATGGTCTTCCAATGAGCACATTATTATCCCACAAGGCCCCCATTTACACTTTTGAGTTTATCCTGACCTCAAGCCTAAATTTTCCTTCTTGCAATATTGCTCTTAAGTTGACTTTTGGTCAAGTAGAACAACTCTTACTTTTCCATGTGGCAACTCTTTAAATTCTAGAAAGAGCTATCATTCCCATTTAGTCTTCTGTATGCTAAACCATTCTTCCTGATATGCTGTCATTGTCCTTGACTGTTCTGTTCATCCTCCTCTGAATACTCTTCAATTGACCAAAAATGTGTTCCCAGAACTGAACAAGTATCCAAATTGTCTTCTTACCAGTACTGACTGCATCAGAATCATTAGCTCCCTCATCTATGATGGCAGCCAAAGATTCCATTAGCTTTTTTGGTTATCAGACCACAGTACTGTTTAGAGCTTCCTTCAAACAAGGTCTTGATATTAGATCACTTCAATTTATGGAATCTTTTAAAATTGGAATTACTTATTCATTTGAAGTTGATGTCCATGTAAGATAAATGAATTTGCATTGCTTGGTGGAGACTGGGTTATTTCTTTTTGGAAAGATATTTCCAAGAAGTGATTTTGGTCAAGATATTGGAGCAGTGTCTTAAGACATGTCTCTTGGGTGTTCTAAAATATTGAGCTCAGACTCAATACTTCAGTGGATTTTTGATGATTAGGACATAGACTTTTACTACCTGAGGCACTTACTGTAAGATAGTTGAATAAGTTTTTTCATGGGCGACATATGAAAGTGTAGCTCCCATTGTATCTATCCTCTATTGAAGGAACCTTCAGATTCTTCTTCTTAGTACAGAAAATTCCAAACTCTACTCTGATAGTCAAGGCTTTTCCATAATGATCTCCAGTATTCTCCTATATATACCCTATGATACATCCAGATACCTTTGTATTCAGGGATATGTCCTTTCAAACTAAATGGCCCTGGGCACCAGGTAGCAAAGAAGCAGGCCAAAGGATGGGAGAAACAATCTAAATTCCAAATGAGTTGGATAAGTTTATAAATAACAGAATCATAAAGGGGTACTAAATTCTTATATACTTAATCACCTCAGAGAGGATAGTGTTGTAAGAGCACCAGAACAAACTTATAGAAGGTGAGATTTATGCTGGATCTTGAAGAAAAGGAAACCAGGAGGAGGATGTGAGAAGGAAGCACATTCTGAGCATGAGGGAGTGAAGATGCAAAAAATGGGGAGGAGTATCCTCTAAGAGGAACAGCACAATGGCCAGCCAGAGTCAGTAGGCAAAGCAGAAGTAGACTGGAAAGTAAGGAAGGGGCCAGATTTTAAATGTAGGGCAGCCATGTGGCTCAGTGGATTGAGAGCCAGGTCTGGAAATGAGGTTCCTGGGTTCAAATCTAGCCTCAGATACTTCCTAGCAGTGTGACCCTGGGCAAGTCTCTTAACCCCCATTGCCTAGCCCTTTTCCCTTCTCTGCCTTGAAACTGACACTTGTATTGATTCCAAGACAAAATATAAGGGCTTAAAAAAAGCTTTAAATGCCTTAATAAAGGATTTTGCTTTTGGATTTGGAGTTAATGGGGAGCCACTGTAGTTTATTGAGTAGGGGAGTGACATGGTCAGATCTGCACTTGAGGAAGATCATTTTGGCAGCTGAGTAGAGGAGAACTTGAGACAGGAAGACCAGGTATATGAGAGATTATGAAGTTAGAAACCTCAAGAAGTGGTAACTAGATTTGGGGGATGAATGCAAGAATGCCGAGAGCACCCACCTTAACTTTGGATTTGCCGATATCTCTTCTAACATTGCCCCACATCCTCAGTAATCCCTTTTAAAAATGATTTGATAGAGTGGTGAACTACAGTATTTGGGCAAGTGAAAAAAAAAAAAAATCGAGGACCAAAGCATGCAAAACTCAAGCAAAGAATTAAAAGAAAAAGATACCATGTTTTGCCAGCAGAGGGGACTAGTCATACATCCTGAATTCAAGCCCAGAAAATGGCAAAGCCAGTCCAAGAATCAGTGCCATCTTGTGGATATCTTGGACATATTAAAAAAAAAATCTCTATATACTTCACTAAAGAATTTTCCCTATTCTTCAAGCTTCAACTAGTTAAAGTCTAATATTACCATTGGAATTGAGAACTTCAAAATTTCAGCAATAAAAGGAGTCCATCCACTGGGCTTTTAAAGAAATGATTTAGTTTCATGACTCCCAGAGTTCAGCAAAGTGCCTGGCACATAGTAGAACCTTAATACATGATTATCGATTATCTCCATTGCTTTCAATAACAACTGCCTTCCCCAATACACATGGTAAAGAATCCCTTGGTCATATTTAGCTCCTAGCTACTGAGCTCTTCCTACTGCCCCTGTCTGAGCTGCTGATCCACTTCTCTACCTCTTAGGCCATCAAGACAGTTATTTTGTTGCATTCTCTCCGGGCGCTGTTTTATAATAGAGGCTCAAAAGAACCCAACTTTTCAGAGAAGTGACATATTATAGTAGAGAGAGTTCTGGACTTTGACCCAGCAAGACCTGAGTTCAAATCCCAGCACTTAGCTGCTAAAAGACCAGAGGAAAGGGGGAAGGGAATAAGCATTTTAGGACCTACTCTCTGGCAGGCACTAAGCTAAGTGCTTTATACAAATATTATTTCATTTGACCCTTACGGCTGTGTGAGTTAGGTGCTATCATGATTCCCATTTTACAGGTGAGAAAACAGGCAAATAAATTAGGTGATTTGTCCAGGGTCACACAGGACACCTTAGAGGTGGATTTAAACTCAGATCTTCCCAACTCCAAGCTCCACATTCTATCTAGGATCTGTTCTAACTACTTTCAAAGGTAAGTCATCTATTTGTGTTAGTGACCTCATCTTTAAAATCTTGAATACTAATAGTACCTATTTCGCAGGGTTGATGTGAGACTGAGATGAGAAGAGACATTCCTATCTTTGAGATTCACACTTTTATGGACCCACTATCTTACCAGTATGGATACTACCTCCAAAAGTGCAGAATGGTCAGTCAATAAGCATTTATTAAGCACCTACTACGTGCCAGGCACTATGCTCGGGAGAGGGATACAAAGAAAGGTAAATGACCATCACTGCTCTCAGACCCTCATAGTCTAATGGGGGTAAGGACATGGAAAACAATTACATGTAAGCAGGAAATATTCAAATAAATTGGAGATAATTTCTGAGGGAAGATCCTTCCATTAAGGAAGACCAGGAAAGGCTTCTTATAAAAGGTAGAATTTTAGTTGGATTTGAAGGAAACCGGGGAAGCCAGGAGACAGAGACATGAAGGGAGAGCACTCCAGGTATAGAGGAGAGCCATTGAAGATGCTCAGAGTTGGGGCAGCTAGGTAGCAGAGTACATGGAGAGCCAGGCCTGGAGTTGGGAGGTCCTGAGCCTCAAATCTGGCTGTATGACCCTGGGCAAGTCTCTTAACTCTAATTGTCTAGCCCTTGTTGCTCATGTCTTAGAATTGGTACTAAGACAGAAGGTAAAGGTTTAGAAAAAAACACTCATAGTTGGTAGATGGTGTATCTTGTGTGAGGAGCAGCAAGACCAGTATCATTGGATGGCAGGGTACATGGTATACAAGAGTAAGATATAAGATGACTTGAAGGAAGAGGCCAGATTGTGAAGGGTTTTGAATGCCCAAAAGAGGATTTTATATTTGATCTTGGAGGTGATATGGAACCATTGGATTTTTTTTGAATGGGGTTGGGTTGGGGGAAAGGCTCACTGTACAATATGTGTTTTTTTTTGTTTGTTTTTGTTTTTTTGACATTTTGACAGCCACACTTCTCTGGCTTTTTGTTGTGTCTAATCCTTGTCCATGATTTTCCACAAATCCTTTGTGAGGCCTGCCTCTAGACCACTTCCTTTTTCAGTCATCCAGAATGTGTGCTTTGGTCATCGAATCCTGGGATACCTTCTGGTAACAAGCATATTTTAGCATTAAATCTGGAGATTTAATGTTTTTAGTAGCAAAAATAGTGGGAATGCCATGTATTCTATGAGGATGAGGGGAAGCAGATTTCTAATCAGGTAGACTTTTTACTGTCCCTTAAATCAAAGCACCTAATTGTTATCTGCCTAGATAGGAAGCTGAGGAGGTAGTCATCCCCATTGTCTAATTAGAAACCACTTCCCTATGGGTTCCTGGGCCGTGATTTAAGCCAAAGTAACTAAACATTTAGATCTGAGGCCAGGGATTTGACCTAAAATGGGAAGATGCCTATTTAGATAATGTCTGTCTCCACTGCTTTTACCACAGCAAAGGCTAAATAGTGACTTCTCACAGCTAAGAGTGGTTAGGAGGCTCTAGGATGTAACCTTGGCCAGCTTGGCTGTTGTGACAGCTGGGAAGGGGTTGGGAGAAGAGCAGCCTCCAAGCTTTCTAGTCGTTCCCTCACGTTGTAGGCAGACACTGTTTGCAACTCCCAACAGCTCTGTAGGACCCCCATGCCATCCATGGAGCCCTCTCCTCAACCCCCACTTTCTAGTCAGATACAGATGCCTGATGCCCTAGGACAATTCCACCTGAAGATGAAACCCTGGGAATAATTATAACCAATGATGGTAACCATTCTTCAATGATGAACAAACTTCCCCCCCTCCCCCTATAGAGCTCATGCCAGAGATTCTGCATGTCTAGTGGCCATTGTTCAAACGCCATTCTCCATCCTCCATGGACAGACCCCTTATATTTATGTTCTTCAACCCTCCCCCTTTAGATCCCAAACCCAAACTACCCACCCCTCCCCTGTTCCCTCTGGAATGCCTGCTTCAGAGGCAACACACTTACTTTCATCTTAAATCTTTTCCACTCTTTCCATCTTCTGATTCTAAGTCCTGACTTCCTCCTAAGGGATGACACAGCCTCCCTAGCCACCCTTTCTCACACTGGCAGCACATTCACTCATTTTCCCTAACTCATTGGTTAAGGTAGGGGAATTGGAATTTTCTTTATTCCCCATCACCACTTCCAGATTCTCTCCTTATCATCATCATCCACTACCTTTTCCTCCTCTGAGGTTCATGCAGTTCATCTCTCTCACTCAATAAACATCCTGGTGGTTGTCAGCTGACTTTTGGGATGGTCTTCATCCTTCTTCAGTGAGTTCAATGCCTGAATCACAGTCTTTCTTTCCTTCCCAACTCTTGCCTTTAAACTAGGGGACTTCAGCAGCTATATTCAAATATTCAAATACCTTAACCTCCCAATTATGCAATTTATACATTTTCCCTGATTTATTCCTATATGTTAGCATGCATAGACTTAATCACATCTTTCTTGTCATTATCTACAAGTGTTCAAGAGATCTTTATTGAGGAACTCTGTAATTTCTTTATATGATCCTTCTATATTGTCATTCCACTCCTCCATCTGCCTTTTAACTCCAAGCCCAAACTCATTCTTGGCTTGACCTTCAATCTTACCACCCCTAAGTTATTTCCAAGGCTAGAGGTGACCCATCTTGATGCCCTGGAGAATCAGTTAAACTTTATACTGTTCTCTTCTCTCAAGACTCTTGCCCCTTTATATTATTGATAATCTTGCATTTTCCTTCTTTCTTTTTATAGCTTATTTTTTTCCAATTACATGTAGAAGCAATTTTTGACAATTGTAATCTGACATTTTGTGACTCAGAATGCTCCATCCCTCTCTCTTCTGCCTCCCCAAGGTGGTAAATAGTCTGATATAGGTTATACCAGTGCTGTAATGCAGTACATATTTCCCTATACACTAAAAAACTCACAAAGGAAATAAAGTAGAAAATGGTATGCTTTTATCTGCAATCAGTCTCCCAACAGTTCCTTCTTTGGCTATGGATAGCATTTTTTCATTGTGAGTCCCTTGGGTTTATCTTGGAAACTTGTTTTCCTGATGATAGTTTAGTCCTCCACAGTTGATCATTGTATGATATTTCTGTAACTGTATCTTGGTTCTGCTCACTTCACTTTGCAGATGATCTAGCCTTTTCAAACCCTAGCCTCAGAATACTCCCACCATCCATTGCCTTTATTCCTATTCATGTGCGGTTGAACTAAGCTGGAAGAAATCATGAAACTATGCTGACTGGGTCTTCTACAAATTTGTTTTAGAAAATTTCAACTGAGTCCTCACTGGAGCAAGGCAATTTCTTTACCTCTACCTAATTGAAGGGGCAGCAGCTAGGTAGCTCAGTAGATAAGAGTGCTAGGCTTGGAGTCAGAAAGACCTGGGCTGAAATCTGGCCTCTGAGACTTAATAGCGATGTGAATCTGGGCAAGTCGCTTAACCTTTGTTTGCCATAATCCTTGGATAAGGAAATAGCAAACCACTTCAGAATCCTTGCCAAGAAAACCCCATGGTCAGTATGGTCCACAGGATTGGGAAGAGTTGGACACAACTAAATGATTGAACAACAACAGTATCTCACTATCCCACTCACTACAATGCTTTTTCCTCCTGTCGTGTGGTGTGTGTGTGTGTGTGTGTGTGTGTGTGTGTGTGTGTGTGTGTGTGTAAGAGAGAGAGACGCGCGCGCGCGCGCACACACACACACACACACACACACACACACACACACACACCATTCTCTTCTTTGTTCTCCTCCTGCCTGTCTGACCATTCCTTTTTAGTCCCTTTTGCTAAATCATTATCCAAATGATTCTAATTGTGGCACTATTACAAGTTTCAGTCCTCAGCACTCTTCTCTCTCTATGAATGTAGGTTCATTGTTTTGGTATCCCCAGCATTTGGGACATTGTTGATTGATTGATTTTCTGAGTTTTTTCTAATGACGAATGAGGACAACTTCACAGTATTCATGAGATATGAAATGAGAAGAAGCATAGACATGGAGAAAATTGCCAATGAACACCAAGTACTCAGCTACCCAACCCAATCAGTGTGCTGGACCAAGCTAGCCATGGTTCTCCCCTACTCATGTTTTCTTTACTTTCATCAGGAATTTTCAGAAATTACAGGCTTGTGGGGGGAAGAAAATTCCTCAAAATATCTTAACCCAATCAATTGGAATTTTTGCTGGCCTATGGGAAATACCTAAGGAAGGACGTTTAGGACAGAACTCAGCAGTTTGCTAATCTGGACTAGTTTAAGGTTTTCTCCTGCTCTGGACAGAATGGCTCTAACTATTCTTGGGCCACAATGCTCCATAAATAGTCACATGACTTAGACAACATAAGGGTATTCCTCACAAGTTGTAAGGCTAGGGCATGATGAAAATATCCAGATATTGCTCCAACATCTAATCAGTCAGTTAAATAAACAAAAATAATAACTAATATAATAACTAATAAATAAACAAAAATAATAAAAATAATAACAAATAACAAAAATAAACAAATAAACAATGGACCAAACATTGTGACCAAACTCTGGAGACACAAAGACAAAAATGAAACAGTTCTTGACTTCAAGAGGTTTACATCCTAGGGGGAGAGAGCATATAGAGGGATGACTGGATAGACATAAAGATAGATAAATGGTAGATTCATGATTGATAGAAAGATATATTAATAGATATACAAGGCAGATTAAGATAATCTTGGATGGGAAAAACTTGAAGTTAGGAAATAGGAAAGTACTCCTGTACAAGGTAGTATCTAAGCTGGGTCTTGAAAGGGATTCAGAAGTAGAAGGGAGAGGGGGGAATATTCCAAGTAGGGGAACCAGCCAGTACAAAGACAAAGACATGGGAAATGGGGTGTCATATATAAGGAACAACAAGAAGGCTAGGATAGCTGGACCATGTTGCTGTTGTTCATTCTTTGTTTTCAAAGAAGACCACCACAAGACATCATGTGGTGATGTCTTGATTTGTGAGTAAATTGAATTTAAGTGAGGCAGAGTTGCACTAAGTTGTCAGCTTCACTCTCTCTTCTAGTCATTGAATTCCATTGGCAAAACAAAAGTCATAGAGACTGATGATGGCCTGAACTGCCTTGGATGACTTTGGCATTTTTGGTGTTTGTCTGAGCTCTTAGTGCTGCATAGCACTTGTTTTAGTTGCCTTCATGGCTGCTGGCATGAATTGTTTGCATATGCCCTTACTTCACATACTTGGGGATAGACTAACTCACCAATAGGTTTAAGGCTTATCAGTTACCCTCAACTTGGTTTAGGCCATCTGCTGAGATGGTTTACCAGGATGTGACTACTTTTTATGTTGTGCTCCTTCCCTCTTTCCTCAACCTAAGCAATATTCAGAGTCAATTGGCACTAGGACATGCAGGACACCTTTCTCTATTTTATCTTCACTATGTAATACCCCAAAAAACCAGATCATGTGGTTTTAGTGGAAAAAGTACCAGAAATGGCATTGGAAAAAGAGGTGTTGACTCCCAGGCTCTGCTGAACAAGGCCTCAGATTCCTCTTTCAGAAAAGGAATGTGTGTGGGATTGGGGGAACAGTGGAGCAGGTTTGGACTATTACAGTGATAGAAAACTCAAATAGAAATGGGAGAACCAATAAATTTACATAAGGATCCCTGGGAGTGCATATTGACTTAGAAAAATCACATATTAACATCATCTATATTCTATTCTATTTTTAGTTTGTTAAATATTTCCCAATTACATTTAATCTGGTTCAGCCCCACTTGAGAGTGTGGACCACAAGGCAGAAAGCAAAATATCTGACATGTCTGAATTAGAGGACTTCTAAGGCAATCTTCTAGCTCTGACTATTGTGATAGTAATTTTGTTGTGAATGAGTCAGTGATATAATTTGGGATTTGGGGCTTCTAAGCAAACACTTAAAAAAAGAATTTCTTAGTCCTTAATTGTAAAATAAACAGTTGTTGCCATTGTGCAATATGAGGCCCATTTTTGTCTATGCATCAAAGGGATTTGGGGGGAAGGATGTGATAGGGGCCTGGAGAGGGAGAGGGGGGTGAAAGGGGAAATTGGCAAAAGATCTCTCCTTAATCTGATTACTTATACTCTTTCCATTGCTGTTTAAATTTTTAAAATCTATTTAAAGCAGAGGGTTGAGGTTACAAACTGATCATCAAGGAAGGAAACAAGCATTTTTAAGTACCTACTATGTGCCAGGCTAAATCTATGCTAAACAAATATTATCATTACAAATATTTAATTTTATCTTCATAAAAACTCTGTGAGATAGGTGTTATTATATTCATTTTTACCATTGAGGAAACTGAGGCAAAGAGAGATTAAGTGAATTGCCAAGGGTCACACAGCTAATAACTATATGAGGCTATATTTTAAACTCTGGTCTTCCTAACTCCAGGCCTATCCATCCACTAGATGCCTCTATGAACTACATTACCACTTGGCAGTAAATTTAGGGACTCCACAAACAACTTTTGAGCTTAGGAGGTGTCTAATAAATACCCACTGTTAAATTAGTTAACTTTTTGAGTGGCTGGGGGTCTCTGGCAGAGCTTCTCTAAGAGTGCATTTAGATTTGTGTTTTGAAGATCCTTAGACTTCTGGGTACCTAAAACTTTGCAGAGGCCACTTGGGCATTATCCATACACAGGCTAATAGTTTGTACCTGTAGAGTTTTTTGCACAGGCAAAAAGAGGGCATCAAGACCTGATAGTATTTGGTGGAGAACTCTATTTTACATAAATGTGGATTTAGTGGCAGTTCACAGTTTTTACCTCTATCCCAGGCATAGAGGCTAGTCCTTTGGCATGTCCCTTCAGGATACTGAGAGGCAGAGTAATAGTGAATTGTACTACTGCAAATGGAAAGGGAGAGACACATTTGATGTCTCTTATGAAATGGGACTTGGGCATCCTGGCATTCTAGGTTAAATGGTATATGTACATATCAATGCAAATATAGAGAGATGAATGAAGTCCTCATCTGGAAGGTTCATATTATTCAAATTGGATTCACCTTAAGAAAAGGTTCATTGCAGAAGCACAGGGTAAGAAACCATGGCCTATATGAACATTTTAGGCAGTTATGATTAAATAAACAAAAACAAAACCAAACCCACTAATTAGTGCATATTTTTGAGAAACTGTATTATATTTAATGTTGACCAAAGTGAAAATATGGAGGCCAGCAAGTATCAAGTTTTCCTAATTGTGGAGAAAAAAAGGGTACTGGGATCCAATATAGAGCTGTATGATTTTGGGGTGTCACTTGATCTAAGTTTCAATGTCTGCATCCTTGAAATAGAGACAATAGTTGCCTCTGCTATCTGAAGAGCTTCTGAGTTGTCGAGAGGAAAACTGGGTCCTCAAAATCTTAGTGTGAGCTCCTTTGAATAGTACTATGATCTCTTTCTAGCTAACCAAGCACTCCCAAAGCCAGACCTGCTTAAAAGTGCCTCTGATGTCCAAGAAGACTAAAGTGAGAGGCAGCTTTGGTAATTTTGTTCCTCCTTAGTAATACTAACTATATTCTCCTGTTGGTTTCTGGGATGTCATGTGAAAAAACTGTCAATGCAAAGCTTAAGGACCTTTTTCTACTACTGAATCTGGCATGAGAAAAAAGATCAGTGGAAGGGTTACCTTACCTTATGGCCTGTTTTCCTCATGATTGATACTGAGGATCCTTGGTTACCTGGTTTTGGAAATCACCAGCTGCATCTTCTCTTCACTGAGGTTTTCCAAGATGTTGTACAATAAGGAGTGTTTAGTTAGTACCTAACAAAAAGTTTAACATTCCAGTATTTTCCTTTTTCTGAAGCAGTCCATGAGGTATTTGGGACTCTGAAGCATCCTTCTACTGGGGGGAAAGCAATCTGTTCCTCTGGTTGGTTGAAAAATAAATTCTTTTCTTAGATGTCAAAACTACTGAGTTCTGGAATGGTCGATTATACTATTATGTGTGATTCAACTGGTTAATACTATTCTAGAATTCAAGCATCTGCTGCAACCTTTAAGTCAACATTAGGTTTTTTTTTTTTTTTTCTGAAAAGGCTCCTAGATTTAGGATCATGAAATTTTTAGAAAAGAAAGAGTGCTTGAATTTCTCTGACTACCACAGACCATGATCACCTTGAAGGCAGTTTGGCTTCCCTGTGTCCTATAGAGCTCTGTGCTCCATATATTTTGAACCATTTTCTCTCTCTCTCTCCTCTACTCCTTTCTTTTTTGTCCTTTTTTAAAAAAAGAAACCATTCCTTCTTACAGGGAGACTGAAGGCTGCAGCTTGGCAGAAGCATCTGCTGTGCTCTGGATACTTATCATGCTGATTATCAGGTCATTTAACTTTAAAAAAATGAATATTTTAAACCTTCACAATACTATGTTATGTAGAATAGGGAAAATAATGTTTAAACTATTTGTAATGATTTCTGAATGGAAATTATTGAAAAAAACATACCAGAAAAAGTCACATTTATGTTTTATATTTTTCTGGGATGACCTTAATTAACCTAGGAATGTCATGGGAGTAGGGGAATATCATGTAATAAGAATATGGATCTAAGCAGATCAAGCAGTTCCACTCAAGGCGAAGGGAAGGGCAAAAGAGTTCATGCTTTCCTTTATGGTGCATCCTTTCAGACATCTCCACGTCTTAGACTGATCTCCCTTTTCTTGTGTGTCTAATTTTCTTAGTTATCAATAATTATAAACTGTTAGAAAATAACATCACTAGAAAGAGGGAATTATTATGATATTCCATATATAATTCCTAGCCACATGGGAAAAATGACTTTGTAGCTCCTGAATGGAGTACAATTGGAAGGGAGTTTTGTGTAGGACAAGAAAGTATAGTTGTCAGTATACTTGTACATCTAAGGGAAAACTGCACAATTTTGTCTTAAAAGATCATAGAGTCATGGATTTAGAGCTGGAAAGCCCTTAGGAACTATATAGGCAATTCTTTCTTCTGACACATGAAGAAACTGTCACCCAAAGGGTTTAAGTGACTTACCTAACAGCATAGGTAGCTGAACCAAGACCCTCTGACTTTGAATTTAATTTATCATGTTTCTTCTCATAGGTCGACAGTCTTGAAGTGTGTATCCCCCACTTAACCAGAGGAATTCAGGGATTGAGAACTTTTTTATTTCATATCTAATACATTAAATCCTTCCTCAAGGAGAGACATCCCTAGGATTTGAATCTGACTCTATTAAATCTTAAAGTTGAAGCTCTTTCAGTGAGTGCTTTGTCCCACAGAGAGAATAAAAGGGGAGTTTGTTTGATTCCAATTTAGACTATACAAAGTATCATAAAACAAAGCCACTGTGAATTATGGAAAACTGTGCCCTATATATGGTATCATCTCCTGTACTCCATTAAGAGTGGCACAATTGATCTAATTCAGTTTTCAGGATAGTTGTCTTTTTTTTTTTTTATGTTAAGAAAAACTTATTTTCTCTTGGTTGAGATCCATGCCCTAGATTCTTTTCTTCCAAAAAATTATTGTCACTCAGTGGAGATTATGGTTTTTCTCAAAGTGACAGTATTGTTTGGACTCTTCTACTCTAGGTTTGGGTAACATTTCTTTGTCTTGCAACTACCAATTGGAATTTGGGAGACTATGTGATTCACACTTCCTGTTTCTTTCATGATCTTACAAAATTTATCTCCTACTATGAGAATTTAGAAAAAGGTAGACATAATAATTCTTATTTATGAGATTTCCAGAGGCCTAATTAAAATAATCCAGACTGTTGTGATTATACTAGAGACTCCCAATTTTATTTAATCTTTTCATCACTTTATTGGATCTCACTTTAAGAGAGATTGTTTCCCCCTGCCAGAATGATGTCTTAAATCAGGACGCTTTAGTTCATCCATCATGTTCTATCTCCAAACTCATTAAACCTTCAGATCACTTCTGTTCATTCTTCCTTTTACCGAGTACACATTTCAATAAGCCATTTTCCATTTAAACTTCTCCATTAGCAAAGGAAACAACAGACACATTTCATTTCTTTATACAGAATAAACTTTTGTTATTTTATTGTAGCCAGTGATCAAAAATAAAACCATTTCTGTACATGCAGCATACAATGCCAATGAGAGCTGTTTTCAATACCATGATATAAATGCTGTTGGATACAAAAGGAGATGAATGATGAGTGTGTTAGGATGGTCGTCCTGGAACTGCAGGAGGGGGCCGCCTGAAGAAAAATAAACAAAATGACAACAAAAAAGAAAAACAGACGAGGAAGGAGAAAATAGGGCTTAAATCATAAAACATTCGAATGATAACATGCAAAAAATATCCCACAAAGTTAGTCACATTGAAGCCAGGCACAAAAGCTGGGATGGGGGAGATGGGAGGAAGAGAAAGGACAAGGCATGGCAAGAGTTAGCAGTGGTTCCTGCAGCCGGCTTCATTGGCCATCAGCCAGACAAGCTATGTAGAAGCCTTGACCACATGGAAGGTCTATGTTATACTATCATGCTTCAACTTTAAAGAGACCTGCAATCTCCCTGGTGTGGATAGACCTTCCATCAGTGCAAATCACAGTCCCTTTACTCCTTAGTAAATGATCACACGAGTTGCTCTGGTCCAAAATATCTCTTACCTGGTGGCCACTCTGGTAATGATAAACCTCTTCATACTTAACTTGGCTGGTCTTTAGCTAGTCCTCCATCTAGGCCATCTAGCCCAAAGCTTTTCCAGCTTCCTAAGACCTGGTAAAGTTTGTGCTTTATGTGCCAGGAGAGCTTCAGGATCCTGGTGTCACCTTCATGCCATGAAAAGGCACTAGAATAAGATTTTCATGGAGGTATCATAGAGTAATAAAATGAAACCCACAATTATATTTCAGAGAATTTCAGACAGCAGCAGAAGCCTTAGGTAATGGAATCCTTGGGATGTTTCTAATAATCTTATAAAAGTGTAGTGAGGTGCTCTCAAAGCAAAAAAAAAGCACCTCCAAAACAAAATTATAGAATATGGTCAATTTTTCTTTAGAAGTAGGAGAGGTGAACATGGACGTGGCGTGCTGATGGATGTTGTGGTATATTGTAGGACACTGAAAATCCGAGTTCAAGTAAAAGACTTGCTACTTATTAGCTGGGTGATCTTGGTTTCTGAGCCTTAGTTTCCTCATTCGTTCAATGAGGAGATTGGACTAAAAGGTTTCCAAGGTCTTTTTCAGCTCTAGTGTTCTATGACTCTGGTAAAGAAACAAACAAAAATTGAATCACAGGAACCTTGAAAAGACTGAGGAAAAAACTCTCTACCATAGGTCTGTCTTTTAGGGTGGAATATCTGGACAGTGGGAACTTTTGTAATTCCTTCTAGAGTAAGGATAAAAGATTTGAATTTGGTTCCTGGAGAACCTAGGAGGGCAGATCTGGTCTAGAGCTTCTCCAACTTGGTTAGAGCATGATCTTTCCTTCCCACCCACATTTCAAAGGCAGACCTAATCTGAGACTACAGGTGAGATTTTTAATCTACTATGATAACAGAGCCCAGTAAGCACCTTTCTATCTCTTTACCTTCCCCCCCTTACCCCAAAGATCTGATATTTTATAGGGATAGGGTAAAAGCCAGGGGTGTTGTTCATTCCAGCCCTTGCTGGGATATTTTCTAGGGAGGTGAAGATGTGTTGCTAACCTAGCTGACATAGTGTAAAGTCATCCTTTGACAGATAGATTAAATGACCAAAGAATGGTTTCTGTTGGTTGACTGAAAAATTTCTAAATTTTCACTCATTTCTTCATTCTGGTTAGCTGACAATAGATTTCTCACTAGATTTCATAAATTAGATGCCTGGTTTATATGTACGTGAAGGACTGGGATATATCAGAGTGTTTTATTTGCATCCCAAATATGGCATTCCATTAAAAGTTAAGCTCCTACTTACATCTTTCTTTCTGTGATCCATTGTAGGTCATCAACAACACACCCTATAGGACTTCTTTTCTGATGCCAGTTTAGGAATACATTCACTTTCGGCTTGTTTCCATCTTATTTTTGCACAAACACTTCCAGGAAAGATTAACTTTCTTCTGTGGGAGACTCATAAGTCAAGCTCAATGGTTAGGTCATTTATGAACAATAATTTTGCTTAAAAATTCCCAATATTGGTAGCTATGTAGGACAGTGGATATAGCACGAGGCCTGGAGCTTGAAGGACCTGGGTTCTAATTTGGTCTCAGAAACTTTCTAGCTGTTTAATCCTGGACAAGTCACTTAATTCCAATTGCTAAACCCTTACCATTCTTCTGTTTTGGAACCAATACTTAATATCAATACTAAGACAGGAGGCATGGATTTAAAAGAAAAAAAAACAGTTCCAGAAGGTTGATTATCAAGGATAAATTCTTTTGACCGTCATAATTCATGTCAAAAACTAAGATGTGGAGAGGAGTCATGATCTCTATCAGTGGAGTTCCCCTCCCCACTACACCTCAGTGAAATCTCAGATCTTAAGCAGAATTAGAGATTACAAAATAATCAGATTTTTGGAGCCGGAAGAGACCTTGGAAACTATTTAGTCTAACCCATTCCTGAAGAAAAGTCCTTTCTCTAACAACACTCTTTTACTCAAGTCAAGAGAAACCCATTGTTCCCTGAGGCATTCCATGCTGCTTAAAGCTTGTGCCATCTACCTGTTGCTTCTGGTTCTGGCTTCTGGGCACAAGAAAAAGCAGTCTGATATGTGACAAGCCTTCAAATACTTGAAGGCAGTTATTGTGTGTGTGTGATGATGATGCTATTGATGGTGATGGTGGTAAAGCTGATTCACCAAAATCTTTTCTTTTGCAAGCTAAACATTCCCAGTTCCTTCAATTGATCTTCTTATAGCATAATTTTGATGCCTTTCAGTATCTTGATGATTCTCTTCTAGATATGACATTTGTCCATATCCTTCCTAAAATGTGGAATCCAGCATTGAAAAAATGTGGTCTGAACTCTTTAGACCTGCACACTCTACTTTTCTTAATAATCTAAGCTCACAGATTTTTGGATGTGATATCCCACTCAACCCATTCTGAGTTTATAGTCCAGTTGATCCATCAGTTCACTAAAAGGGATAGTTCTTTTATTTTCTTTTTCAGATGATCTTTTGCTGAAGTCTAACCACACCTTACCCCATCTTGAAATTGAAATTGATAATAAAATTTCACATTCATCCCTATTAAATTTCATATTACTAGATTCAACCTAATTATATAGCCTATCAATACTTTTTTTTGTTGTGTTGGTTTTTGTTATTGTTGTCAGTGCCTTTTTGAATACTGATTCTGCCATCCATTGTTAGCTATTCCTCCCACTTTTGTATCTTCTTCAGATTTGTTAAGTATGGCATCTATACCTTTATTCCAGTCATTAATAAAATATTAAATTATACTCCACTAGGGATAGATAGCATCAAACCATTAATTACTATTCTTGGGTCTGACCTCTCAAATCCATTGACTCATGCTAACGTCTATCCCACATTGTTCTATCTTTTCTATAAGAACAAAATAAATGACCTTTTAAAGTGTTCTGCAAAAATCTTTATAACCAGCACAGACAAAAGTTCCTTGAACTACTATTCTTGTAATCCTACTCTTGTAATCCTCTCAAAAAAAGGAAATGAGTTTTAATCTTGTATGATCTTGCCTTACCAAAAGGAGCAAACCAATTTCTGTTCAATTCTTTTGAATTTCCTTTATTTAGGAGCCTTTCCAGCTATTTACTTGATTATTTGATATTATTACAAAGCCTTTCTATGGTAAGGAGTTCTTGCTGGTCTTTAGCTTCAGAGACCCTAGTAATGTCTATCCCAGGTGGTTTAATGAAGGAATTAACTAAATTAGCAAACTTGATTCAACTAAATGATCTAGGACAGTGATGGGCAAACTTTTTAAAGAGGGGGCCAAAGGAAAGGAAATGCTCATCTGTCAGTCTGTTTCTAAGGCAACTCTTCCAGAGTTTCATTATATTGTATCCTACTCATTGTATTCATCAGACTGGGAATAATGTCCCATGGCCGGATAGAACATTTCAGGGGAGCTGCATCTGGCCTGCGGGCTGTAGTTTGCCCATCACTGATCTATGAGGTAGGGGAATGTAGAGGTAGGATGTTCAACACCTTTTGTGATCCTGACTATTCCTCCCAGTTTTGTATCTTTTTCATATTTGTTAAGTATGGCATCTATACCTTTACCTTGGTCATTAATAAAATATTAAATAGAATAGGACCAAGCATAAATATCTCTTGTACTTTATTAGGGATCTCCTTCTAACATGCCCATTTACAGGATCAATGACTTGATATTGTTACATAGCATTTTTTAAGGGGTCTGCAAGTCTTTAGCTTCAGAGACCTTAGTAATGGGTATCCCTGGTGTTTTGATGAAGGAAGTATAATTAAATTCCTGTTGAGGTCAACCACATTTATTACCAGAACAGCAAGAAGAAACTATTTTTGAATTTCAATGGAGCTGGTGAACAAATTAATTGTCTCAGCAGGGTGGGGAGGTGAGACATATTGAGCAAAAGGGCCATGGTGTGGAAGAAACATTTGTTAGCAAGCACCAAAGTGCTATACTGCTAGGGGATAGCCTAGTGAATTAACCCATAAACAGAACTAGAAGCTGTAGATGCCAATGATGGAGAAGCAAGAATGTACTCTGTCTGAATATTTTAATGGAATTTGTGTAAAGCATCAAATGGAGGTCCATTTTGAATAAGGATTTCCTAATGATTCTTTACTTTTTTCATTATCTTGATTTTCTCCCAACCCCTGTGACTATCAAATAAAATACAGTGGTGGTGATAGCTATTCAGTTTTAGGAATAGAGCTGTCATGATTACCTTCAGTTTTGTTTATCTTTGCAATTCATTTCCCAAAATCTTCAATGTGTTTTGTTATTTTTGGATTGACTAATGCTGAAAACCAAAACTTTTCCACAAGGTTTCAACATCTGTAGGTGTGCTTCTTCCTTGGTTCATTGCTCCAAGTGACTAAGGGATTCCATGTCTCGTGTTCCATCTTCCATCTCTCTCTGGGGCTTCTCAGTGTACTCTGACTTGATAGATTTCCCCCCATTGCTAAATGCATCTGCATCAGGAGAGACTTGCCCCTTCCTGGGGCTTTCCTTCCATCATGAACCTAGTCCCTATAATCCTATCTTCTCCCTTTGGTTGCTCAGTGGGGCTGCACTAGACCAGGACAAACTGTCTTCTCTCTCTCTTCTCTCTCTCTTCTACCCTTACTAATCTAGGGATTGCTCTCATGAACATATCTGCTCAAGATGAATTGTTCTTTTCAACCCTTGCTCCCCACCTTCCCTCCCTTCATTTGCAGGTTAGCTGGGACTCCTGGGGCCCCTGTCCTTCTCCTCAGGCCCATTTTAATCTATGAGCATCCTCTGTCTTCGTGCTTATGCCTCCAGTCTCACTTCCTCTTGGGGATTTCTCAGTGACTGCCCCCAGCAAGGAAAGGTTATACTGGTTTTCTCCATTCCTCCCTCTGGGAAGGGTTTAATTTGAAGGTTCCTCTCCCTCCTCCATTCCCAGATTATTCCTTGTATCCATTGTCTTCCTCCCTTGCCTCCCTAGAGGTTGTCTGACTGGACTGTGCCCAGTGGGGATGAATGGTCTTTTCAGCTTTCATCCCCCATGTACTGTTACCCAGTGTCTGTTATCTGCTAGAGCAGTGGTTCCCAAACTTTTTTGGCCTACTGCCCCCTTTCCAGAAAAAAATATTACTTAGCCCCACTGGAAATTATTTTTTTTTAAATTTTAATAGGAAAGATAAATGCACCTGTGGCTATCACTGCTTTCCTAGATCGCTGCAGCACCCACCAGGGGGTGGTAGCGCCCACTTTGGGAATCACTGTGCTAGAATCATCCCCAGGTATCCACCAGTAGAGGAGGTAAGTGCTGCCTCTCTCCACAGGCTGCCCCACATGCACCCAGCTCAGTCACACTGAACTGGGCATCCCCAAGGTCCCATAGCCCACCTCCAGTCACCCCTCCTTTCCCCAGCACCTAAATGTCTAGTAATACTAATGAAAACATCCAGATAAGTAGAAAAGGACTGTATTATGAATGTGGATGAAGGAGTGGTTGAAGGAAATAGGAATGTTTAATTTGGAGAAGAGAAGGCTTGCTAGGAATATGACAGTCTTTGAAGACATGTAGGGCTATAGAATGGATGAAGGGTTAAGGGTTAAACTTGTTCTGTTTGGCACCAGTGGGGTTGAACTGGGAGCAATGGGAAGACATTACAAGGAGATAAATTTAGATTTAAGAAAAGAAAAGGTTCCTTGTAATGAATAATAATTTAAATTCATAATAACTTAAAATTGTAATGGGATGCCTTGGGAGGTAATAGTTTCCCATTCATTTATCTTTAAGTAAAGGCTAAGCAACTACTTGTCAGGTCTGTTTTAGAAGAGATCCTTGTTCAGGTAGAGAGGTTGGACTAGGATATGGACCTCAAAGTCCCTTTTATGCATAAGATCCTCTTCTCTGACTATAGCTTGTTCTCTTCCAAACCAAAATTCCATGAGGAAGATTGGTGCCAAGCTAAAACTCTTATACATCTTTCCATGAGCCAATGGAATAGCCATCCTCTACGACAAGTTTCTGGGCATATCTATCTTCAACTCTTTGGGTAATTATTGTGAAGGAATTCTCAGAGATGACTTTAAGAGTTACAAGACAAGATACATGTGGTGGTGCTGGGAAAGAGATTAAGTATCCCATTTATGTATGTATGGCATGCCAGATCAATTTCTTAAAGCAGATGAACTTTTTAAATTTCCACTAATGGAAAAAACCAACCCTCGGATGAATAAAATGAAATAGGTGTTCCCATGTCAATAACTCACAGATAACATTTTTCAAATACAAAGAAAGTCATTTTCTAAATAACTACACTAAGGTGATGCAGCTGATTACAGTGGAGGCTCTCCTGAGCAGACTGATAAAATTAATTTTTTTTTTAATTTTATACAAAAAGTAGTCTGACATACTTAGCGTGAATCTCACTTTAAATATATCCTCTTGCAGCATGGACATGTCAATGTGCACGGAAGGTACAGAGTGTCTATGCATGCAAGAGAAATTTACACCATTATCTACCAGATTCTTACCCTACCATCATGGAAATGAATATTCTTGGTTTGTAGAAGAGGAGAAAAGACCTCTGGCTCCTTCTTATGGTCCATCTTCACATGCCCAACTTAACAATGGAAAAGTCAGTGGAGGCTAAGAACCTTATATACCAATAATACTTCTCGCACTTATCTTAATGCTTCTTAGGCCAGAATTTGGGCTGTGTGGTAGAGGCAATGTGGTAAATGGGAACAGTCCTGAACAGTCAGGGGACATGGTAACCTAGATTTGTTACCTAGTGGCTTTGTCATCATAGGGAGCCAAATTACCTAACATCTCAAGGACTTTTTCTTTGTGTCTCAAATGGGTTGTCTGGATGATCTCTAAGCTCCCTCCCAACTCTTAATATTACAGCCATGATGTGAAGAGTTGTGTGGAATCCTTCCACTAGGTTCTGGAGAATTCCTAGAGGTGGGCTGTGATCATTTTAGTCTCATCTCTTCCTTGAATGTTGTGGGAGCAAAATACTAATTTACCACATGCAGAGCAGATAGGGGAGCCACATACAGAAATATATTAAGTTCAACTCCTATGTGAGAGGCTCATTCATTTTCTATGTGAAACAAATCTTTTTTTGTCCTCTTGGAAGACTTACTTAATCTACTTATATTGTTTCTCATGAATCTTTTTTATTTCCAAGATAACACAGGGATAAAATATTTGAGTGCCTTTTGGTAGGAATTACATTAGACTTTCCAGCCATATGTGTATATACATATATATAGAGACACATACATATATGTACACACTTATTTACACATATATATTATAGTTTTGCACATACATATATATATTCCCCATAGTCCAGCCATAAAAGACTTCTAAAGTAAAGGACCAGTCTCTTTCAGTGTTTTGATTCAGCCTACCT
The DNA here is from genome assembly GCF_016433145.1 of Gracilinanus agilis. NCBI lineage: Eukaryota > Metazoa > Chordata > Mammalia > Didelphimorphia > Didelphidae > Gracilinanus > Gracilinanus agilis. The sequence goes on along the minus strand of NC_058130.1, from coordinate 439,854,574 downwards.
GGATCTTTTAGAAAGCCTTAAAGCCAAAATCTAGGACTGTTATAACATTCTGGCAATAGCCACTTTAGTCATTCTTGGCCAGTTTGACCAGAGCCTGAGTTCTTTCAACAAAGAGAAAAAAAATGTAGTCTTAGCAATCCTTGGCTTTCCTTGAAGTGAAAGGACACAATTCATCATGGCAGTAAAAAGAGAATGAAGAAGAGAAGTAGTCCTTCAAATGTTGTAATTTATTTTAGGTTCAGAAATACAACTTCACAATTTTCACAACAGGTGCATATGACCTTCAAGTATGACACAACAGGCTTTAGGAACTTGCTGCAAATAACCCGTCCATTCCCAGGGCCGGGTATCCGCACTAGGAAATCACCAACAGTCCCGGCAGGTCAGTGGGACCTATTCTGGCTCAGATGAATAATGAGAGAATCAACAGAAAGAACCGAATTTTGCTAATATCTGAACACTGTTCTTTATAAAAAAAAAGTTTGGATGGTTCTGAAAAGGAGAGAGAGAAGAAACACAGACAACACAGATAAAACACAGGCTGGTAGCACTGAGTAAGTCAAAAGTCAAGTAACAGTGGCACCCTTTCCTGGGAGGAGTCATTCTTATCAGATCGCCTGCAGACAAAGCAAGAGGGAAGACAGGCAGAGTAATGTTCATGTATGACGAGAGACTGTTCTATTACGTTACACAGAGAGCAAGATGTAAGCATTCCTAGGCTAAAGTTTCAAAACAATAACAAATCAATAATAATAATAATAATAACAATCATAATCAAACAGTTGAGCCTTATGCAAAACACCAGACCAGAGAGGTGAGAAGTCTCACCAGTACACCAGTATGAACAGGTCATGAGACAAACAAAAGAATCTCTCGCTGCTTCCATCTCTCTCTCTCTCTCTCTCTCTCTCTCTCTCTCTCTCTCTCTCTCT
>NC_058130.1:439835567-439853142 GCF_016433145.1 Gracilinanus agilis | reverse complement strand
ATATATATATATATATATATATTATAAGGAATGTTGCATTTAAAAAGGTAGAGAAACAAATATAGGTTTCTGCCCAAACTTTTTATATGTAATGCAGGAAAGCAAAAAGAGCTTCTGCATGTATGATATTTTAACCATTTATTTTAATTTACTTTCCCATCAGAAGGATCTAGAATTCTTGGTGATATTTTAAACCCAAGTTTTTTATCACCTTTGTGTTTTTTCTACGCTCTGCCCCACATTTGAATGGAGGCAGTAATAGATTTTGTTAAAAATATCTCAGCCAAGGTTGAATGATTTCCTACATCTGTTGAATTTGTGACAAGTATACATTTTTAAAATATCAGACAACAAGTGGCTACATATAAACTCATGTGAATCCTATATGATAGTGGGTTTGTTTGCTATTGTCATTAAATATGTTATTGTAATTTTGGGGAATTTTGGTACTTTATTGAATGTGCATTATTTACTACTTTTTTGTTTTTAGAAATTTGCTATTTTTAAAAATAATTTGCTTACACAGTAGTTTGTGGTAAAGTTTAAAAGGAACTGGATCTCATTTTTTGGTGAGAAATAATTTGCTGATTCTAAGCTATATATTTTTGATTTTTGAAACATTCTTTTATTATTTTCTTTCCTTGTATGTTCAATACAGCATTTGAGTTTCTTTTTTCTCTCATTTTTGTAATTGAACACATTATCATTATCAATCTTTTATTTTTCAGTAACATAAGTTTTATATAAATCTATATTGGCTATAATATTAATTCTTGCCCCAAAAGCCTTAGACTATTGTAACCTGCCATTTATTGATAAATGTTATGGGACTGTGATTAGTGATTGTGTCTGATTCCAGGAGAAGGGAACAAAAGAGCCACTATATAGTGCAAAGAAGCACAAGGTCAAGGAGAGCAACCAATCCCAATGGGATTGCTGAGAAGCGGCACAGTGCCTAGATACCATATCAATGCAGGTAGAATTGACAAACCTTCCATGCCAATACTAAGAACTTGAACCGAGTGTTCAGGGTTTGAGATCACAGCTTTTCTGACATATCTTGGAGGCCATCTTTCCTTTCCCTGACTCATATCCTAGTCAAGTACCAAAGGTTGGCTATAATTCTGGCTCTCTCTATCCCTGAGAATGAAGGCAAATCAGACCAGGGAATGACACTTCCCTTTCACACAAAAGTCTCGTGCTTTCTTCTCTCTTATAAGTGTGGCAACTCTGTAGTCATGGCTACTGAATGGGTAAATGCACAATTGCTTAAATCACTTTAATTAGGCCTTGATTCAAGGACCTGTTATAAGTTTATTTTTTCTTTACTTACATGTTTGCACATAAGACTTTGACATTTTATATCTCATCTACAAATTATTTTTTTTCTCTTTTATTTGGAATTTTTGATGTTTTGGGATTTCTTTTGATAATTGTCTCATACACCCCATACTTCAGCCATTTATACTTAGCTGATATGGGTGTTTGTCTCAATCCTCTTTAGAGGGAAATGGGTTATTAATTGCCTCAGTGGGGCATGTATGTATTATAATCTATAAGGTAAAGTTTAAATTCTTTTGAGAGTAATTTCAGGATCAGAAATTTGCTGCCTCCCCAGAATCCAGACAATGAACCTCTTTGGAAAAGGCACCATGAAGATGCCTGAAGAACCTACACTGCATCGAGAAGATCCAGAATGAACTTTGGGGTGCAGTTAATTGAACTGTGGTGTGTTGAATGCATTTGTTTTGAATGTACACTTTTATGTCAAAGGGGACTGCCCCTAATTGACTTTTTTCAATGTGCCAGGCAATTACTGGATCATTGATTTTGTCCTCTTTTCTTTTTATTCCCAAATTTCTGTAATTTATAATTTGGCTATGTTTAAAAGATCCATTGGGAAGACCAGTCTTCCTCCAGATCTCAGGGAGGAATGTGTTATTGGAAATTTTAGGGTCTCTGAACTACATTTCTCATGAGCCCACTGGCTTCCTGTTATTAAGTGATAAAGTAGACAGTTACGTGATGATGTAGACAGGAGGATAAAATTGAGTGGCTGGACTTGCACTTTTTCTTTGCTCTCTTGGCTCTCTTGGCTTCCAATCCACCATGGGGAAAGGAGGTAAAGCACACATCTTTTAAACAGACTTAACTAGCATGGCACATGGTTTCATTTTCTAATGGCTAATAACCAATCGATAAAAACCATAATATTTCTAAAGCTAACTTTTTATATTACATTTACTTCTTAAAATGACAATGAGGAGACAACATATTAAAATCAATGAGATACTGCCAAAGTGGTACTCAGGGGAACATTTCTGTCCCTAAGTGCCTATATCAACAAAATAGAGAGGGAGGAGATTAGTGAATTGGGCATGCAAATTAAAAAGCTAGAAAGAGAAAAAATTAAAAATCTCTAGATAAAAACTAAATTGGAAATCCTAATAATCTGAGGAGAAATTAAGAAAATTGAAAGTAAAAGAACTATTGAACTAATAAATAACACTAGGAGCTGGTACTTTGAAAACCAAGTAAAATAAAATATTGGTTAATTTAATTTAAAAAAAAGAAGAAAGAGAATCAAATTAATAGTATCAAAGATGAAAAGGGAGGCCTCATCTCTAATGAAAAGGAAATTAAGGCAATTTTTAAGAACTTTTTTGCCTAGTTTTGTGACAATAATTATGACAATCTAGGTGAAACAGAAGAATATTTTAAAAAATATAAATTGCCTAGATTGACAAAAGAGAAAATAGAATACTTAAACGATCCCATGTCAGAAAAAGAAATTGAACACATCATCAAGGAACTTCCTATGAAAAAATTACCAGGGTCAGATGGATTGAAAAGTGAATTCTATCAAACATTTAAATAACAATTATTCCCAATGCTCTACAAACTATTTTTACAAAATAAGCAAAGGAGACTTACTAATTTCTTTTTTAATGTCACGAATATGGTACAGATTCTAAATCCAAGCAGACCAAAAACAGAGAAAGAAAACTACAGACCAATCTCTTTAATGAATAGAGATGTAAAATTCTTAAATAGTGTAAGGAATAAAAAGGGGTTCTGGTTGGGTGAATATTAATATTTAATGGTGTAGTTGTCAAAGAAGTGAATAAATACCAATTCCTAAAATGATTTTAGTAATTTATTTACAAAATATAGGAGAGAGTAGAGAGATGAGAAGAGGGTAGAGTAAAAGATCTAAATTAACAAACTAGATTTGTATTCAAGTCTGAGCTTTACTCCAGCAGGGCTCCAGAGGCCCAGCCAGAGAGCCTAAAAGCCAATTAGCAAGGGATTTAGACACTAGGGCTTCTCCCAATCAAGGAAGCCCCCCTGGAGGATAGTACCTCCAGGGAAGTTAAGGTAGTCAGTCAACCTTCTTCACTCAACACTTGTAGTTCTAAGGGAAAGACTTAAGAACAGTCTTACCAAGGTCTCATAGTCCCAGGCAGAGCTCCTCCATGTCCAAGCAATGAACAAGAAGAGATCCTTCAGATCCAAGACACGAAAAGGAAGAGTTAAAAGGGCTGAGTCCTAAAGTTCTCTTAATTTATCCAGGCCATTTCTTTTGCCACTTCCTATACCTTCCTCTTATTTTACATGTCCAATAACAACAGACACTTTTCTTAGGACTGCCTAGGAGGTAGTCAGTCAATTCTGATTGATCAACCATTTTTGCACATGTAGGTCACAGACTTCCCCACTTGAGAATTAAATGGAGTTATTTACACTTTTGGTGATTAGATTTAAGAATAGGCAAAGTACATTTAATCGCATTATCACAATCAAATACTAGCAAAGACTCTAGCAAGTTATCACAAGGAATATTCACTATGACCAGGTAGGATTAATAACAGGAATGCAATGATAGTTTAATATTAGGAAAACCACCCACATAATTGACCACATCAATAACTAAACCAATAGATATCACATGATTAACTCAATAGACTCAGAAAAAGGCTTTAAAAATATAACACCTATTGCCATAAAAAACACTAGAAGTATAGGAATAGAAGGGCTACTCCTCAAAATAATAAAAAAGTATATATTTAAAACCATCAGCAAATATGAACTGCAATGGGGACAAGTTATAAGCCTTCCAAGTAAGATTAGGATTGAAGCAAGGATGCCCATTATCAACTCTATTAATTAATATTGTATTAGCAAATAAAGAGGAAAAATAATTTGAAGTGACTAAAGTAGGCAATGAGGTAACTAAACAATCACTCTTTATAGATAATATGATAGTATCCTTATAGAATCCAAGAAAATCAATTAAAAGGCTAGTGGAAATAATTAACAACTTTAACAGAGTTGCAGGGTACAAAATAAACCCACATATATTTTCAGCATGTTTATATATATCCAGCAAAACTCAGCAACAAGAATTAGAAAGAGAAACTCCATTTAAATCATTCTAGACAATATAAATATTTAGGATTTTATCGGCCTAGACAAAAATAGGAATTATATGAACACAACTACAAAACACTTTTCAAACAATTAAAACTAAATCTAAATAATTGGAAAAACATTAATTGCTCATAGTTAGGACAAGCTAATGTAATAAAAATGACAATCCTACCCAAATTATACTTATTCAGTAACATACCTATCAAACTACTAAGAAACTTTTTTACAAAATTAGGAAAAACTTGAATAAAGTTTATCTGAAAGAACAAAAGATCAAAAATATCTAGAGAAATAATCTTACAAAATGTGAAGGATAGGAGCCTAGCAGTACCAGACTGTAAACTGTTCTAAAAAGCAGAGATCATCAAAAAAATATGGTAGTGGCTGAGACAGTAGGGTAGATCAAATTAATAGGCTAGGGGTAAATGTTCAAGAAATTAAAACATCCTAGTTTTTGAGAGGAGAATTCACAATTTGACAAAAACTGTTGGGAATATTGGAAAATTGTGTGGGAAAAATCAGTTATAGGTCAACATCTCACACTCTATACCAAGATAAATTCAAAATGGGTAAATGGCTTAAATATAAAAAGTGAAATAATAAATAAATTAGATGAACATAGATTGGTATACTTCTCAGATCTGTGGGAAAGGAAGAAATTTAAGACCAAGCAAGAGAAAGAGATCATTACAAAATGTAAATTCAATGATTTTCATTTTATTAAATTAAACAATTTTTATACAAACAAAACCACTGTAATCAAAATGAGAAGAAAAGCAACAAAGTTGATATAAATGTTAAAACAAAGCTGTCTGAAAAAGTTTTAATTTCTCAAATATATAAAGAACAAATTCAAACTTACAAAAAACCCTAACCCATTCCTCAATTGACAAATAGTCAAGGGATATGAATAGGCAGTTTTCAGGTAAAGAAATCAAAACTATCAATAATCATATGAAAAATGTTCTAAATCCCTCTTCCTTATAGAAATGCAAATCAGAACAACTCTGAAGTACCACCTCACATCAAGAAGATTGGCCAATATGGAACCAAAGGAAAATGATAAATATTGGTCTCATATGTGTCAAAATTAGGATGTTAGTGCATTGCTGATGGAGTTGTGAATTGTTCCAACCATTCTAGAAGGCAATTTGGAATTATGTCCGATGAACATTTTTTTTAAACCCTTGTACTTCGGTGTATTGTCTCATAGGTAGAAGAGTGGTAAGGGTGGGCAATGGGGGTCAAGTGACTTGCCCAGGGTCACACAGCTGGGAAGTGGCTGAGGCCGGGTTTGAACCTAGGACCTCCTGTCTCTAGGCCTGATTCTCACTCCACTGAGCTACACAGCTGCCCCTCCGATGAACTTTTAAAGAATGCTTGCCCTTTGATCCAGAACCCCACAGCTGGGTTTGTACCCCAAAGAAATAATAAGTAAAAATGTTTGTACAATAATATTTATACTTGTGCTCTTTGTGGTGGTAACAAAATTGGAAAATGAGATGGTGTCCCTTGATTGGGGAATGGCTAAACAAATTGTTGTATCTGATGGTTTTGGAATACTATTGTGTTGAAAGGAATGATGAACTGAAAGATTTCTATATAAATTGGAAAAAAAAAAACTCAAGGAATTGATTCAGAGCAAAATGAGCAGAACCAGGAGAACATTCTACACAGAAACTGAAACATTGTGGCACAATCAAATGTAACAACATATTTTTCAACTATTAGAAATGCAATGAACCAGAACAATTCTTAGGGACTTATCAGATGGAATGCTATCCATAATCAGAGAAAGGACTGTGGGTATAGAAATGCAGAAGAAAAATATACAATTGATTATGTGGTTCAATGGGGACATGATTGGTATTTTGGCTATCTATTATATCTATTATAGTAGATCACTCTACTATAAATGGGAATAATACAGAAATAGGTTTTAAGAAATGATACATGGATAACCCAATGGAATAGCTTATCAGCTCCAGGAGAGAGGGAAAAAGTGGCTTGGGAAAGATCATAAATCATATAGCCATGATCCTGAAAACAACTGAGACCTCAAGAGCCTAAAGAACACAGACATACCCTGAGTGTGAGGATAAACCTAAGAGGGCACGGGGATAACAATGGCAAGCCAGAGACAAGAACCCCAAAAGAGAAAGATCATCAAGAAGAAATCCGTAACACTCAACAACTTTTACACAGATAAAATCCAGACAAAAGAGCAAACAGCAGAGGAGAACAAATAAGTAATCATATCCAAACATTCCCAAAATAATGAAAACTGGCCACAACCTACTGAGGAGTTCAAATCTGAGATGATGAGAAAGATGGAAGAGATTTGGCAAGAGAAGTGGGAAATAGCTCAAAAGGAAATAAAGAGGTTAGAAGACAGAAACTCGCGATTCGAGAAAGATGCCCCAAAATCAAACAAAATGGTAAGTAAATTAGAAACCAAAATCTGGCAAGAAAATAAAAGTTTAAAAGGCAGAATTTTGCAATTGGAAAGTGAGGCTCAGAAATCAAATGAACTGATAAGCAAATTGAACATCAGAAATGACCAGATTGAAAAGGAAAACCAAAAGATTATAGCCGAAAACCAGGCCCTAAAGGCTAGAATTGAACAATTAGAAGCTAATGATATCTCAAGAAAGCAAGAACAAATAAAACAAATTAAAAAGACTGATAAAATAGAAGGAAACATGAAATATCTCAATGAGAAAGTGACAGACCATGAAAACAGGTTGAGAAGAGACAATCTGAGAATCATTGGTCTTCCTGAAAAAGCAGAAATTAATAGAAATTTGGACTCCATAATAAAAGAAATTATTCAGCAAAATTGCCTTGAAGTTCTACAACAAGAGGGCAATATAGACATTGAAAGGATCCATAGATCACCCTCTACACTAGACCCAGAAAAGACAACCCCCAGGAATATAATAACCAAATTCAAGAGCTTTCAAGTAAAAGAAAAATTTTACAAGAAGCCAGAAAGAGACAATTCATATATCAAGGAGCACCAATCAGGATCACACAGGATCTGGCAGCGTCCACACTAAAAGTCCTCAAGGCTTGCAATATGATATTCAGAAAGGCAAGAAAACTGGGTCTACAACCAAGGATCACCTACCCATCAAAACTAACCATATTCTTCCAAGGGAAAGTTTGGGCATTCAACAAGATAGAAGTTTTCCAAGTATTTGCACAGAAAAGACCAGGAAAAGTTCAATCCAACCACAGAAATCAAGAGAAACATGAAAAGGTCTATAAGAAACAAAAGGGAAAGAAAGAAAACTCGTGTTTTTTTTTTAAATTTGCCTCTTTAAGGGCTTCAATATGATCTAATTATTCGTATTCCTGTGTGGAGAAATGTTACGTATAATTCTCTTTAAGGAACTCTATTCACTATTATAGTATTCACTATTAGAGTAATTAGAAGTATTATTCATAAGGAGAGGTTGGAATACTAAATGGCCTAAGATGATATGGGGGTGGGAAAGAGGGAGGTGAATGGTAGAGGACACCAAGAGAAACATGAATGAATAAGAAAAATAGGATGTTCTATTACACACAAACAGGGCATGGGAAGGGGAAGGGATGAATACTATTATAAGAAGGAGAAGAAGAGAGCATTAAGAGGTAGTTAAACCTTATTCTCAGTGTAACTAACCCTGAGAGGAAAGAGTAGCTTTATCCATTGGGATTTAAAACTCTATCCAACCCTAATGCGAATGTCAGAAGGGAAAAACCAAGGGGAGCAGAGGATTGGGGAGGTCATAAAAGGGAGGGGAGAAGAAGGGGAAGGGAATTCATTAGGCCTTAAAAATAAATAGAATGGGAATAATAAGGGAGGGGATAGAAAGGGAAGTACCTCAAGGGAGGGGACAAGGGGAAATGGTTTAAAACAAACCACTGGTTTAAAAGGAAATATTGTAAGAAGAAGGGGTAAACTAGGAGAAGATACTAAAATGTTTGGTGAATACACAACTGACAATTATAACTCTGAATGTGAATGGGATGAAGTCGCCTATAAAACAGAAGCAAATAGCAGGGTGGATTAGAAACCAAAATCCTACCATATGTTGTCTACAAGAAACACATATGGAGCGGGTGGACATATATACACAGGTTTAAGGTAAAGGGCTTGAGCAAAATACTTTGGGTATCAAATGAGAAAAAGAAGGCAGGGGTGGCAATTATGATTTCTGACAAAACCAAAGTAAAAATAGGTAAGATTAAAAAATACAGGGAAGGTCATTACATCCTGATTAAAGGCAGTATAGACAATGAGGAAATAATATTGCTCAATACGTATGCACCAAATGGCATAGCAACCAGATTTGTAAAGGAGAAACTGGCAGATCTCAAGAAGGAAATAGATAGTAAAATCATACTAGTGGGAGATCTAAATATCCTTCTTTCAGATCTAGATTAATCAAACCAAAAAATAAATAAGAAAGAAGTAAGAGAGATGAATGAAGTCCTAGAAAAATTAGATTTAATAGATACATGGAGAAAATTAAATAGGAACAAAAAGGAATACGCCTTCTTTTCAGCTGCACCTGGTACATTCAAAAAGATTGACAATGTAATAGGGCATAGAAACATTGCAAACAAATGCAAAATAGCAGATAAAATAAATGTAACCCTCTCAGATCATAACACAATAAAAATAATAACTGGTAAGGGCACCTGGGCAGGCAAATCAAAAACTAATTTGAAATTAAATAATATGATTCTCCAAAACCAGCTAGTCAAAGAAGAAATCATAGAAACAATCAACAATTTCATTGTAGAGAATGACAATAATGAGACATCCTACCAAACTTTGTGGGATACAGCCAAGGCATTACTCAGGGGGAAATTTATATACTTGAGTGCATATATTAACAAATTAAGGAGGGCAGAAATTAATGAATTGGGCATACAACTTAAAAAATTAGAAAACAAGCAAATTAAAAATCCCCAGATGAAAACTAAATTAGAAATACTAAAAATCAAGGGAGAAATTAATAAAATAGAAACTAAAAGAACTATTGAATTAATAACTAAGATTAGAAGCTGGTATTTTGAAAAAACTGATAAAATAGACAAAGTACTGGTCAATCTAATGAAAAAAAAGGAAAGAAGAAAACCAAATTGACACTATAAAAGATGAAAAGGGAGACCTCACCTCTAATGAAGGGGAAATTAAGGCAATCATTAAAAAGTATTTTGCCAAATTATATGGCAATAAATATAGCAATCTAGGAGATATGGATGAATCTTTACAAAAATACAAACTGCCTAGATTAACAGCAGAAGAAATAGAATAAATAAATAATCTCATATCAGAAAAAGAAATTTAACAAATCATCAATGAACTCCCTAAGAAAAAATCACCAGGACCTGATGGATTCACAAGTGAATTCTATCAGACATTCAAAGAGCAACTAATCCCACTACTATACAAATTAATTGATATGATAAGCAAAGAAGGAGTCCTACGAAATTCCTTTTATGACACAAATATGGTACTGATTCCAAAGCCAGGTAGATCAAAAACAGAGAAAGAAAACTACAGAACACTCTCCCTAATGAACATAGGTGCAAAAATTTTAAATAGAATATTAGCAGAGACTCCAGCAAGTGATCAAGAGTATCATCCACCATGATCAGGTGGTATTTATACCAGGAATGCAAGGATGGTTCAACATTAGAAAAACCGTCCACATAATTGACCATATTAACAGTCTTACAAACAAAAATCACATGATTATCTCAATAGATGCCGAAAAAGCCTTTGACAAAATGCAGCAATCATTCCTTTACAAAAATCCTGGAAAGTATAGGAATAGAAGGGTTTTTCCTAAAAATGATAAACAGTATATACCTAAAACAATCAACAAGCATCATATGCAATTGGGATAAATTAGAAGCATTTACAATAAGATCAGGAATGAAACAAGGATGCCCATTATCTCCTCTATTATTTAACATTGTACTAGAAACACTAGCAGTAGCAATTAGAGAAGAAAAATAAATTGAAGGTGTCAAAATAGGCAATGAGGAAACTAAGCTATCACTCTTTGCAGATGATATGGGGGTCTACTTAAAAAATCCTAGAGAATCAACTAAGAAACTTGTATAAAAAATCAACAACTTTAGCAAAGTTGTATGATAAAAATAAATCCACATAAATCATCAGCATTTCTATATATTTCCAACACATGACAGCAGCAAGAAATTGAAAGAGAAACACCATTTAAAATCACCCTAGACAATATAAAATACTTAGGAATTTATCTACCAAAACAAACACAGGAATTATGCAAAAACAACTACAAAGCACTTTCCAAATAATTAATACTAGATCTAAACAATTGGAAAAATATTTATTGCTCATGGACAGGATGAGCTAACATAATAAAAATGACCATTCTACTCAAATTAATTTACATATTTAGCGCAATACCTATCAAACTACAAAAAATCTTTATTACTCAATTAGGAAAAACTATAACAAAGTTCATTTAGAATAACAAAAGATCAAGAGTATCATGGGAAATAATGAAAAAAAATGTGAAGGAAATTGGCCTAGCAGTACCAGATATTAAACTGTACTAAAAAGCAGTGCTCATCAAAACTGTATGGTACTGGCTAAGAGACAGAAGGGAGGATCAGTGGAATAGGCTTGGGATAAGTGACATCACCAAGACAGTGTATGATAAACCCAAAGACCCCAACTTTTGTGACAAAAATCCACTATTTGACAAAAACTGCTGGGCAATTTGTAAAACAATATGGGAGAGAATAAGTTTAGATCAACATCTCACACCCTACGCCAAGATAATTTCAGAATGGGTGAATGACTTGAATATAAAGAGGGAAACTATAAATAAGTCAAGTTACCATAGAGTAGTTTACTTGTCAGATCTCTGGGAATGGAAATATTTTAAAACCAAGCAAGAATTAGAGAAAATTACAAAATTTAAAATAAATGATTTTGATTATGTCAAACTAAAAACCTTTTGTACAAACAAAAATAATGTAGCCAAAATCAGAAGGGAAACAACAAAATGGGAAAAAATCTTTATAACAAAAAACTCCAACAGGGGTCTAATTACTTGAATATACAAGGAGTTAAATCAATTGTATAAAAAAAATCAAGCCATTCCCCAATTGATAAATGGGCAAGAAACTTGAATAGGCAATTTTCAGATAAAGAAATCAAAAGTATCAATAAGCACATGAGAAAGTGTTCTAAATCTCTAATAATCAGAGAAATGCAAATCAAAACAACTCTGAGGTATCACCTCACACCTAGCAGATTGGCTAAAATGAAAGAAGGGGAGAGTAATGAATGCTGGAGTGGATGTGGCAAAAGTGGGACATTAATGCATTGTTGGTGGAGTTGTGAACTGATCCAACCATACTGGCTGGCAATGTGGAATCATACTCAAAGGGCTATAAATGAACGCCTGCCCTTTGATCCAGCCATACCATTGTTGTGTTTGTACCCCAACGAGATCATAGATAAACCGACTTGTATGAAAATATTTCTAGCCGAACGTTTTGTGGTGGCAAAAAACTGGAAAATGAGGGTATGCCCTTCAATTGGGGAATGGCTTAACAAATTGTGGTATATGCTGGTGATGGAATACTATTGTGCTTAAAGGAATAATAAACTGGAGAAATTCCATGTGAACTGGAAAGACCTCTAGGAATTGATACAGAGTGAAAGGAGCAGAGCCAAAAGAACATTGTACACAGAGACCAATTCACTGTGGTAAAATAGAATGTAATGGACTTCTGTAATAGCAGCAATGCAATGACCCAGGACAATTCTGAGGGATTTATGGAAAAGAACACTACCCACATTCAGAGGAAGTACTACAGGAGTGGAAACAGAAGAAAATCAACTCTTTCAACACATGGGTTGAGGAGGACATGATTGGGGATGTAGACTCAAAATTACCACACCAATGCAACTATCAACAATTTGGAAATAGGTCTTGATCAATGACACATGTTAAAACAAATGGAAATAAACATCTGTCATGGGGGTGAGGGGGTAGTTGGGGCAGTGAAGGGGAAAATAAGAGCATGAATTATGTAACCATGTTAATTTTTCAAAAAATAAATATTAATAAACTTTTTAAAAAAGGAAATATGAGAAATATAACCACGGCAAAAATATCCTAAATAAATAAATAAACCTAAAAACAAATGAAAAAGGAAGAAAAATAAAACAACAACAACAACTCAGGTTGTAAAACCTCCTCCTGATTGCAGGGTTTTGTTATTTTTTAATTCCTGAAAGGTTATTTACTTTCTCATGGAATATTTAAGGTGACAAAAACTTGTATACCTCCCAGGATATTTTGATCAACTCTGTTAGAATATTTTTCCTTAAAGCAACAACTTTCTTCAAAGTCAGTTCTGGAAATTCTTGATACTTCAGCTTTAGTATGAGCACAATCAAAATTATACAAATACAGTCTTGTCTTTTTTTTATTAAAAAAACTTAACAGGAACAATATATTAAAAAGCTATTTAGACTTCTGTGTTAAAATGGCTGCAGAGTAGAAGCATGACTCTATAATTCTCCTCACTACCCATCACTAGTGTACCACCAAAGGACAAAAAGCCAAAACCAGATGAAAGAATGGACTCCACAATAGGGCACAGGGATTTGGACACTTCCATGCTATAAGGTGGGGAATAGCTCCCATGAAAACCCAAGAGGATCAATCCTCCCCAACCCCACCCACAGTACCAGGGTCAGAGGCTGCACTCCAGAGTTAGAGCAAGCGGGGTCACAAAATCTAACTCTTTGGCATCTAAGTGGCACCACTAGGAGCTTGCCGCTGAGTGCAGCAAAACCTGAGACCCTAGGAGGCTGGAAAACTCAGACTTTGGACACAGGAGTGGGGCCAAGAGAGGCAGCAGCAGTGTGCAGCTCATTCAGACTCAGGGGAAAACCTCAGGTGGAAGAGCAATTGTGGGCCAATTTCCAGGCTCTGGGCAGCCAGCTATGACAATGGAGGCTTGACCCTAAAAACAACTAGACCATAGAACCAAGGAGGATCCTCAGGGAAGCCAGGAACTCACAAAGTAGCTTAAGGAAAAACTGCTCATTCACTCCATACAAAGAGAATCAGATTGCCTTACTCAGACTTCTGGCAAATAAAGCATAATGATTCCAAGCAAGGCCCAAGAAATAAACAAGAAGTCTAAGAAAAAAAACTCTAACACTTGATAACTTCTGCTCAGACAAAAATTAGAAAAGAGAGGAGGACAAACAATTAAAGACATCTAAACTTTCCTCAAAAATGAAAATTGGTCAAAAGTTCTTGAAGAGTTCAAATCTTAGATTATTAAAAAGATGGAAGAGATTTTGCAAGAAATTAACAGTTTAAAAGGCAGAATTTCACAAGTGGAAAGTGAGGCTCAGAAATCAAATGATTTGATAAGCAAATTGAAGACAAGAAATGACCAGCTAGAAGCCTTGAAGAGCCAGATACACCAGATTGAAAAGGAAAACCAAAAAATTATAGGCCGCAACCAGGCTCTAAAAGCTAGAATTGGGCAATTAGAAGCCAATGATCTCACAAGACAACAAGAATTAATAAAGCAAAGTCAAAAGGCTGACATAATAGAATGAAATATGAAACATCTCAATGAGAAGTTAATAGATCAAGAAAACAGGTCTAGAAGAGACAACTTGAGAATTATTTGTCTTCTGGAAAAATCAGAGACAAATAGAAACCTACATATCACATTACAAGAAATTATCCAACAAAACTACCCCAATGTCTCCGAACGAGAGGGCAAAATAGACATTGAAAGGATCTATAGATCACCCTCTACACTAAATCCTCAGAAGACATCCCCCAGGAATATAATAGCCAAATTCAAAAGCTTCTAAGTTAAGAAGAAAATATTACAAGAAGCCAGAAAGAGACAATTCAGATATCAAGGAACATCAATTAAGATTACACAGGATGTGGCAGTCTCCACACTACAAGACCACAAGGCTTGGAACATGGTATTCAGAAAGGCAAGAGAACTGGGTCTACAACCAAGGATCACCTACCCATCAAAACTGACTATATAATTCCAGGAGAAAGTATGGGCATTCAACAAGAGAGAAGATTTCTAAGCATTTGCACAGAAAAGGCCAGGAGTAAATGGAAAGTTTCATATTCAACCACAAAAATCAAGAGAAACATGAAAAGGTAAATAATAAAAATAGGGGAAAAAGACATCTCTTTCCTTTAAATTGCCTTCTTCAAGGACTTCAATGAGATCAAATTATTTTTATTTCTATAAGGAGAAATATTATGTTTAATTCTAAAAAAATTGTACTCACTATTATAGCAATTAGAAGAATTAGTAATAACGAGAGGTTGGAGTACCAAATGGTCTAAGATGATATTGGGGGAAAAGGTGAGTGGGGGTAATAGAAGATGGCACCAAGAGTAACTTGAAGGAATATGAAAAATAGGATAATCTATACCACACAAGAGAGCAAGGGAAGGAAAGGGGAGGAATATTATTATGAGAAGGAGAGGAAGAGAACTTAAAAGCAAATACTTAAACCTTACACTCTATAACGATTGAAATTAATATTCAATGCCTCCAAAGTATGATATTTATAAGGATTTTTATTTAAAGCCCTGGGGAAGAATCCTAACTCAGCCTTCACCATGGCGCCTCCTCCCAAAAAGCCCCAACACCATGCCCACCATGACCATAGCAAAAACAGCCCACGAAACCCACAACCAATAGGAAAAAATTTAAGGCATTATGGGTATAGTGAAAAGGAGTTTGGCTAATGTAGTTTTAACTCACAACCAATAGAAAAAGGCTTAAAGAATTCTGGGTATGGTGAAAGGGATTCTGGGTAATCTAGTTTTAAAGGGGGTACAAGGTATTTTCAACTTTACATCTCAGTGGAATTAATCCTGAGAGGGAAGAGTAGCTGGATCCATTAGGATATCAAATTCTATCTAACCCTATGGATAAAGTCATAAGGGATAAACCAAGGAGGGCATTAGGGTGGGGAGTTCTTAAAGGTAGGAGACAAGAGAAGGGAGGGAATTCATTATGCTTTAAAAATAACAAGAGGGTAAGTGAGTGGGTGGAAAGGGTAGTAAATCAAGGGAGGAGACAAGGGGTATTGATTTAAAACAAACCACTGGTTTAAATGGAAATACCATAAGAAGAATGGGTAGAACTAGGAGAGGATACCAAAGTGTTAGGAAATACACAGCTGAAAATTATACCCTGAATGCGAATATGATGAACTTGATCATAAAACAGAAGCAAATAGCAGAGTGGATTAGAAAACAAAATCCTACCATATGTTGTCTACAAGAAACAAACATGAGACAGGAGGACATATACAGGGTTAAGGTCAAAGGCTAGAGTAAAATCTTTGGGGCTTCAACTGAGAAAAAGAAGGCAGCAGTGACAATCATGATTTCTGATAAAGCCAAAGTAAAAACAGATCTGATTAAAAGAGATAGGGAAGGTAATTATATCCTGATAAAAGGCAGTATAGATAATGAGGAAATAACAGTACTCAACATGTATGCACTAAATGGTATAGCATCAAAATTTTTAAAGGAGAAACTGGCAGAGCTCAAGGAGGAAATAGATAGTAATACCATACTAATTGGAGATCTAAATATTCCTCTATCAGATATTGATAAATCAAATCAAAAATTAAATAAGAAAGAGATAAGAGAGGTGAATGAAATTCTAGAAAAATTAGATTTAATAGATATATGGAGAAAAATAGAGACAAAAATGAATACACCTTCTTTTCAGCTGCACATGGTACATTCACCAAGATTGACTATTTACTAAGCATAGAAACATGACAATCAAATGCAAAAAGCAGATATAATAAATGTACACTTTTCAGATGATAATGCAATAAAAATAATAATCAGTAACGGCACATTGAGAGGCAAACCAAAAATTAATTGGAAATTAAGTAGTGTGGTTCTCCAAAATCAGATAGTTAAAGAAGAAATCATAGAAACAATTAATAATTTAATTGAAGAGAATGACAATGATGAGATATCCTAAAAAACTCTGTGGGTTGCAGCTAAAGCAGTATTCAGGGAAAATTTATATCTTTGAGTGCATATAATAACAAATTAGAGTGGGCAAAGATCAATGAATTGGGCATGCAAATAAAAAAAACTAGAAAGGGCACAAATTAAAAATCCCCAGGTAAACACTAAATTAGAGATTATAAAAATCAAAGGAGAAATCAATAAAATTGAAAGTAAAAGAACTATTGGATTAATAAATAAGACTAGACCTGGTACTTTGAAAAATAAATAAAATTCACAAAGAACAGGTCAATCTAATTAAGAAAAAAAGAAGAAAACCAAAATATCATTATCAAAGATGAAAAGGGAAACCACCTCTAATGAAGAGGAAATCAACTCAATCATTAAAAACTATTTTGCCAAATTATAGGGCAATAAATATAGCAATATAGGTGATAAGGATAAATATTTACAAATATATAAATTGCGTAGATTAACAGCATAAGTAATAGAATACTTAAATAATTACATATCAGAAAAAGAAATTGAACAAACCATCAAAGAACTCCCTAAAAAAAATCCCCAGGACCAGGTGTATTCAAAAGTGAATTCTATCAAACCTTCAAAGAACAACTAATTCCAATTCTATACAAACTATTTGACAAAATAAGCAAAGGAGTTCTACAAAACTCCTTCTATGACACAAATATGGTACTGATCCCAAAGCCAGGTAGGTCAAAAACAGAGAAAGAAAACTCCAAACCAATTTCCCTAATGAACATAGATGCAAAAATCTTAAACAGAATACTAGCAAAAAGACTCCAGCAAGGGATCACGAGGGTTATTTATTATGATCAGGTAGGATTTATACCAGGAATGCAAGAATGTTTCAACATTAGGAAAACCATCCACATCATTAACCATATCAACAAGCAAACCAAGAAAAACCACATGATTATCTCAATAGATGCTGAAAAAGCTTTTGACAAAATACTACATCCATTCCTACTGAAAACACTAGAAAGTTTAGGAATAGAAGAGACTTTCCTAGAAATAATAAATTTTATGTATATATGTGTATATATATATATATA